>NW_007726339.1:418566-419461 GCF_000696425.1 Galeopterus variegatus | reverse complement strand
AAGGTATAATTAGTGCCCAACAGGAGTGGGGGGCACTTCCTGAGGGAGGGGCCGAAGTTAGTCCCAGTCCTGTCTCCATCTCTCCATCTGTCTGGAGGGTGATGTCAGGGATGAGCTAAAAGAATATGCAAGAAATCGCATTGGGGAGCAGGCAATAGGTTAACATAATTTTACAAAGGAAAATTTCAGGGCACGGATGAGGAGGGGGTAAGTGAGTGGTAGCGTTTGGAGTTAGTGAGGCAGAGTGTGGGCAGGCCCCGCACAACACTGACAGTCCCCACTGAGGTGAGATTAGAGGAAAGTGAAGAGATGTTTGTGGAAATGTTGCAGGCTGCATCGACAGGGAGGGGGTGATGAAACAAAATTTCTTGCAAAGTGGGAGACAGATGAGTCGGTCGAGGACCAGTCTGATTCACTGAGAACTGCATCATCCCTGCAGACCTGGAACTCCATGTTCCAGGTAAGGGGGAGCATTGAGATAAGAGGAAAAACATGGGAGAGATGCAAAGGGCTAGGGAGCCAAAAGAATTTAAAGGGCACATTGCCACAGTGACATTGCTAAGAAGCATCCTACTCATAGGAGGTAAAGAAGCGCCAGGAGAAATCTTCCTATAATGTTACACTGCTGTGGGGCAGCTGCTGCCAATCCTGTAGCAAGTACTAGAACAGGTAGTATAATAGCAGCTCTTGTGCGAAGGACGTGGAGCGGGCCTGAAAGAGTGAGAGGATGATCACCAGGGGAAGATCATCCTTCATCTGGGACTGGGGGAAGAGCAAAGGTCCTGGAGATTTTCAGTTTTGTGGGTCCTAAATTGGATGAAGTGTGAGGAGATGTCGGGTTGGGGTTTGAGTAGAGGGACCCCTCTGGCTTGGTGTTAACAGATTTTTGGGTAAA
>NW_007726339.1:408913-417566 GCF_000696425.1 Galeopterus variegatus | reverse complement strand
TAGCCTATGTGAACTGAATTATGGAAACCTAAAAGGATTTGCTCAGCTTGTGTGGTAGGGAGGACATAGCGACCGGAGAGAGTATTCCAGTTGTCCTTTCTCTGTGCTCCCAACTGCTGGAGGTGTTGTATTTCTTGGGGTGTGTATTGGGATAAGGGCACAGGGGCCATGAGAAGGACCTGAGCAGGAGAGGAAGAGTAGGGGCCTGGTGATTGAGCAGCCTGTTTTGTTGTTAGATCTGCCAGTTTGTTCCCCTGGGCTATGGGGTCATTGGAGGTTTGGTGTCCTCTGCAGTGTATAGCCCAAACCTCCTTTGGGAGTTGTGCAGCCGCAATAGCTTGTGTTAGGTAGCACTCCCATCTATGAACTGTGTAATGGGATGTGGGGAGATGTGTGGAAAGGGATTGAGAAAGAGGTCTAAAGCCTCCATGCACTTATGTTTTAAGGGCCATGAGTGTTTTGGGATGAGAGTGCCTGGATTTAAGGGGAGGGCAAGGTTTAAAGGAAAACTGCAAATTCTCAATGAAAGTAAGGTGAATAAGTTGTAGGCAGGAAGGGGAGGGAATTGACTTGGCCTTATGGCTGAGAAGGTCTAAAAGTTAGTTTAGAGTTTTCTTGTGTTAAAAGGGTGGCTGCGGCCAAGGCCCATTCTTGAGCTGTGGTGTCTAGTTATTTAGAGAGGTATGTAACCAGGGAGAAAATGTCTCCTGCCTTTTGTCCCAAAACCCTGACTGCCAATCCTTGGGTTTCGGTGACAAACAGGATAAAAGGATGAGATAGGTTTGGGAGAGACAGAGCTGGGGCTGTGAGGAGAGTGACTTTTAATTGCTGGAAGGGAGAATGAATGTGGTTTGTGGGATCTAAGGGAATGGCTGGATCCCCTCTGGCTGCCCCATAAAGTGGCTTTGCTAGCTGCCAAAGTTAGGAATCCGTAGGCGAAGATACCCTGCAAGCCCCAAGAAAGAAAGGATTTCACCCGTTGTGGTAGGAGTAGGGAGTTCAGAAATTAGACTCTTGAACTGAAGGAGAAGAAATTTGGGGCTTGCTGAGGGATACTTGATATCCCCTGAAGGCCAGGAAATTAAGGAGAGTGACAGTGTGGGCCTGTGAATCCTCATAGGTGGGGCTACAAAGGAGGAGGTCATCCACATATTGTATTAAAGTGCTAGAGGTTGGAGGAAGTTCAGACAAGACTTGAGCTAAGGCCTGGCCAGAAAGTGGGGGCTATCCCAAAACCCCTGAGGTAGTACTGTCCAAGTAAATTGTTGGGAATGGTGCATGTCAGTATCAGTCCTGTATTAAATGGTATGAGCCATTAGGCTTTATAACTGGAAGGATGGGTGTGTTAAAAGGTGAGTGGGTAGGCTGTGGGAGATGAGAAGAAAGGAATTTGTGCTCAACAGGTTTTAAGCCTATTAGGTGTTTGTTAGCGATGGGGTACTGTGGGACATTAGGTTACAAAGAGGAGTTCTGCGATTTAACAAGGATAGGGGAATGGTGCGTAGTAATAGAGGGAGAAGAAGCATCCCATACTAGGGATTAACCTTGTCCAAGGGGGAGGGGAAAGCGGAAGCCTCAGGGGCCTGGTCTGGGTGCAGCCTGTAACAGGAGTATTGTAGCTGGAGTTAAAGTGTTTAGGGTAAGGGTAGCTTTGAATTTGCAAAGGATGTCCCATCTCAGTAAGGGGGTTGGGCATTGAGACATTATTAAGAATTTTTGTGTGAATTGGGTGGATGTAGGGTGCAGGAAAGGGTTTGAGTGATCCATGGGTGGTATTCAGATCCTGTGACCCCTACTATTGTAATAGAGGACAGGGTTGTTGGTCCTGCATATTCAGGAAGGGTAGAGTAAATGGCCCCTGTTTTGATGACAAAAGAGATCAGCTTATCTGCTACTAGGCCAGTTACCCTGGGCTCACGTGTGGTGATCTCCATGGGGGCCTCGGGCCCTGCGCATCATCAGTCCTCCTTCTGGGCAAAGCTGAGAAGCTCCAGTAGGGATGGCCATGAAGCCAAAGGCTGTAGGTTGGGAACTGGGCCACTCCCTCTCTGGTGAGTGGCACAATCAATCCCCCAGTGACCTGGCTGTTTGCAGTGAGGACAGGATATGACTGGCCTGTGCTCAGTGACCCAGTTGACCACATTTGAAGCCATTCTTGTGTGGCTTGCCCCTAGAGGCAGACAGCTTTGGAGTATATGAACCACAGATGGCATTAGCCAGGAGCTTGTATTTGGCCTGATCTCTTTTGTAGTTTTTTTTTAATATCAGGGGCTGATTGGGTAATGAAATGAGAGTGTAAGAGGGCCATGCCTGCAGGGAAATTTGGATCTATACATATGTATTCATGTAAAGCCTCAGAGAGGTGGGTTAGGAACTCACTGGGATTTTCAGTAGATCTCTGTGATTTCTCTAAGCTTGTCATAATTGACCTGTGAGTAGCCTTTTGGAGGCCATAAATCAAGTGTGTGATCATGTTATCACAGAGATCTCAATCACTGTGGCCAGCCTGGCAGTTCCAATTTGGGTCCATGCAAGGAACAGCAACGGCTCCCACATGCCACCTGTTATTTTGAGCATATACCTAAGCTGCCATCCAGACCTATTCCCTGTACATGGAGTCAGACAATTCCTTCCATCCCATCCACTTCACAGAAGGGTTATAAAAAGCCAGAGCTGAGGCAGGGTTGTTACCTAACAAATGGGGAGAAAGGGAGGAGTTGGGCTGAGGACGAGCATCTGGTGGCCAGGTGTGGGGAAGAGAGAGACGTGGAGAGCTGATGGATTAGAAGATTGATCCAAGTCTGGAAGGAGAGGTTGAGCACGAGCTAGGAGAATTTGAGACATAGGACAGTTTTGACAGAGAGAACATGTTCAGAGATAGGAGAAGGCTTGAACAACGAATCTCTACAGCTTTTGCTGCTTTGGTGAGTGTCTATATCAAGTGCCATTGATGGAGTTTGGATGTGTTGTCCCCTCCAAAACTCATGTGGAAATTTGATCTCCAATGTGGCAGTGTTGTAAACTGATTGAGTCATGGGGGCAGATCCCTCATGAATGGATTAATGCTCTCCCTGGGGGAGGGGGGATTAATCAGTGAGTTCTCGCTCTATTAGTTCCTGTGAGAGCTTGTTGCTTAAAAAGACCCTGGCACCTTCTCTCTTGCTTCTCTCTCTTGCTTCCTCTCGCCATGTGATCTGCTTATACCCACTGGCTGCCTGCCACTTTCCACCATGACTAGAAGCAGCCTGAGGCCCATGCCAGATGCAGCTGTCCCAGAATCGTAAGCCAAATAAACCTCTCTTCTTTATAAATTACCCAGTTTCAAGTAATTCTGTGATAGCAACATAAAACTGACTAAAACAGCCATCTTGTGGCCACTGGGATCCATTGTAATGAGGTGTTTGAGTTTTAATGTCTCCCTGGAAGCCGAGAAATTGGCCAGGAGATGGCTCAGAGGTGTAGAGTGTGGAGTACAGTAGAAAATGAGATGTTTAGGTTCAATGTCTCCCTGGAGGCCAAGAAATTGGGCAGGAGACAGCCCATGGGCATAGAGCGTAGAGGTTTGGATTGTGGGGATCTCATTTAGAGGGTGAGAAAGGGCAGTCAGTCCTGGTAGAAGTGTGCCAACAAAGAGTGTCCTCTCTGCTGTCCACCTTCTTTTCAAGAGAAAAGCCACCGACTGACTAGAGGAGCATCCTCCAATAGCTGGGGGGCACAAGAAGAGTTCCGTTGGCCAGGTGCCTGGGCTTCAAGAATGAGAGAGAGAACGAGTCAGGGGAACCTGAGACGAGACAGGACTGACCCACTGACTCACCCTGAATTGAAGCTGATGTTGAATGCATTGGTCTGAAATGGCAAAGGGAGAGAGAGTGTCCTGAGTGTACTCAGTTCCAGCAGGTCCAGGAAGGAGGGCCAGGGCCAATTACCCCGAGAGAGGGGATCATCCACAATGACGGCCAAAACCCTTCCCGTGTTTTGACACCATAATGAAAGAAAGTGAGCCAAGATGCCGGGTACCATTCAAGCCTTATTAAAGAAATCTGCCAGACTGTACTCAAAATGGAGGACATCCTGGGGCTGCCCTGAAAATGGTGGACAGCCACTGATATAGGGCGGTGGGAGCTTATATTGGTATGTTGGCACCAAGAGCTGGGTGATATAATTCCAGTGTGGGGATCGAGTTAGGTCATGGGAATGGAGAGTTCTGTGCTTGAGGAAAAGCCGAAAGTTTCATTTTCTCTGAAACCATGAGGCTTCTTGTAAAAGAGAATGGTGGAGGGGAAGGGAGGAGGTGGATGGCGCCGTTTTGTACTTGGGCTTATCTAAAACGGCACTGGTTATGTTGCAGATCTATTACCTTCTTATGTCTCCATTTATTTTGATTTTCTTCTTTTTCTTTTAACAGTGTTTCATAATTTTCTGGATACAGATCTATTCATATTTTGTTATCTCTATATCTAAGGATTTCTTTTTATTGTTTTATTGCAAATGATAGGTTTAAAATTGTTTTCAGGGGCTAGCTAGTTGGTTTAATTGATTAGAACAACATGTTATAACACCAAGGTCAAAGGGTTCAGATTCCCATACTGGCCAGCCACCAAAAATAAAAAAATAAAAATTTTTTTTCCAATTCCAGTCAAATTTAGTATATTGGCCTTGTACTTTGCTTCATTTTCTCCACCTACTATCAAGACACAGAAGAGCAGACTCCATTTTACTTTGAATTTCCAATATGATGGTATTGAACAGCTGAACACTGAATTTCAGTGATTTGGGAAAGACCTGGAGGGGGCGCACTGCCTCCTCTAAGCAGTTGGATCTCAGCATCCTGCACTGCCCCAGGCAGCCAGCAGAGCTGCCCAAACTCGCCCTTTCTTTCTTTTTTCTTTATCGAATCATAATTGATTATACATATTTTGGGAGTTCAATGTTGACATATGTCAATCAAATCAATATTACTAGTATTTATATTGTTACAAATTGTACTTATTCTTTATGCCCCTTGTCCAGTCTCTCCCCATCCCCCTCTCCCTTCCCACTCCCACCACTGATAACCCTGGATTTCTTGTTTCCCTCTGTTTATTTTGTTGCCTAGATGATCTGTCCAATGCTGAGAGTGTGTTCAGTTCCCCTAATGTTATCATAGAGCAGCTGCTTCTTCTGTCACTCTGGCATTGACTTTGTGAAGAGAGACATCCTCGTCTTTTCTTTGGTCTCTGCTGGTGACTCTCCTTGTGTCAGTGCACTCCAGTGGCTGGTGGACCATCTGCATGGTGGTTGTGACGTCTAGCCACTTTTGTAGTAGCTGTGGTTACTGTGGCAGCTGTGGTGGGCCACCCACATGGAGGTGATATTTTTGGCATGCTCCTTTGCGCTGGTGGTGTACTTGGTTGTGGGGGGGATCCAGTCCCCGACTCTATGCCTCAGGACTCTGGGTGGGGCCCCAAGGTGCTGGCAGTGTGCCTGGGCCAGAACTAATGTTTTGCCTTTTTCTTACTTCTAAAATGGTAGAACTTCCTGTGGGAACCAGTACTTGTGCTGTGTGGTTGAGCTAAATTGCTTCTTTGCTGCTGTTTCCCTAGGGAAGGCTTTTTGTACAGCTCAGGATTTAATGGTTGACCTTGTAGATATTCCTGGCTCTCCAGAGACCCAGTGCACCTGGGTTGTGTAGAAACTGATCTGGGCCTGAGTTTTTTCATCAAACTGCACCCCATGCAATTCTGACTAATCTCCTCTGAGTGGTCCTGCACTGATTGGGAGGCAGATCAGCTGTCCTTGCCGTGTCCCAGTGTTCTCCTGGTGGGCCCGTCTCCCCCACTGCCCATATTCCAAACACTTCCCATGGGTCGGGCCCTGCGCTAGTCCCTTGCGATGACTCACCGTCCTCTGAATGGCTCCTTTTTTTCAGTTGTTCTGGCTCCTCGCTCCTGTGTGGGTCCACGGGAACCCTATTAGTGGTCTTGCTGCCCTGGGGTCCACCAAGGCCCTCTTCTCCCCTGCTGCCTCCAAGTAACTCCATCTGAAGGGCACAGCTGCGGCTTCTGCTGGCTCCTGCTCCATGCACTCAGCAGCTCGAGCCTTAAAGCAGCTGTGGCCCGAAATGCTCAAAGCAGCTTTTTCTTTCTCTCATCGTGGTTTCTCCCACCTTCATGAACTCTGTAGGTCTCTCCTCCTCTTCCCCTGAGCTCCAGCGGCCCGGCTTGGCTGATGTTAACATTTTTAAAGTTGTAAATTTGGTTGCTTTGTGGGAGAGAGTGGCGCTGCAGTCTGTCTATTCTGCCATCTTGATTGGATTCCAGAGACATTGTTTAAAAATAGACAGCAGGGATCCTTTAATTTTTGGAATGTTCCTGGGTGTTTATTCATTACTTTCTCACAGAATATTTTATAGAAGGATTTATTTTACAGAAGTATCCCTTCGTTGAAGGGGTTGGCAGCTTGAAATAATAGCATGTCTAGTATTTTTTTAATTTGGGATTGTTTCTGAGGAGAAATCTGATGCAAACTGAGAGAAAGGGGATGTACATGTAGGAAATACAATATTGGTTCCTTCCAGTTCAGCATGAACCTGAGGAGAAAGGAAAAATGAGCGTTCCCATCGACATGCTCTTATTTCATTACTTGATTTTCCAGGATTTTATTACATTTTTAACGTTTAATTTTTCCTACAAGGTTAAAGTAGTTAAAAAGAATGAAAAGTTGCAAAGCAGGTGTATTAAAACTCAAGACATTTAAAAATAGTTCATACCAAGGGCCGGCCTGTGGCTCACTCGGGAGAGTGCGGTGCTGATAACACCAAGGCCACGGGTTCGGATCCCATATAGGGATGGCTGGTTCGCTCACTGGCTGAGCGTGGTGCTGACACCAAGTCAAGGGTTAAGATCCCCTTACCGGTCATCTTTAAAAAAAAAAAGTTCATACCAAAAGGAAAATATATTGTAATTTTACTTTCCTGGCTTTAATGGAAGCAAATTCATCAGTAATATTTTTAAAACATACTTCTTAGCTTATCTCATTTTCACTTAAGAGAATTGACATTTGATAATTTCTCATGACCCGGTGACAATCTTAAATAAATTTTAATGTCAGTTTAAAGAAATCTTTTTTGCAGAACCCCTTTGTGACTGGTATTGAAATATATTGCTTTGAAATTTGGAAAAGATTATATTAAGCAAAATCCATTAATCAAATTTTGAAGATGGAAACATTATGGTGTCTTTTTAAAAAATATCAATTATTGGGGGCCGACCCCGTGGCGCACTCGGGAGAGTGCGGCGCTGGGAGCGCAGCAATGCTCCTGCCACAGGTTCGGATCCTATATAGGAATGGTTGGTGCTCTCACTGGCTGAGTGTGGTGTGGGCGACACCACACCAGGGGTTGCGATCCCCTTACCGGTCACGAAAAAGACAAAAAAAAAAAAAAATCAATTATTGGGGGCCGACCCCGTGGCGCACTCGGGAGAGTGCGGCGCTGGGAGCGCAGCAATGCACCTGCCACAGGTTCGGATCCTATATAGGAATGGTTGGTGCTCTCACTGGCTGAGTGTGGTGTGGGCGACACCACACCAGGGGTTGCGATCCCCTTGCCGGTCACGAAAAAGACAAAAAAAAAAAAAAATCAATTATTGGGGGCCGACCCCGTGGCGCACTCGGGAGAGTGCGGCGCTGGGAGCGCAGCAATGCACCTGCCACAGGTTCGGATCCTATATAGGAATGGTTGGTGCTCTCACTGGCTGAGTGTGGTGTGGNCGGGTTCGGATCCTATATAGGGATGACCAGTGTGCTCACAGCGCTCACTGGCTGAGCGCAGCGTGGCCAGTCTCAAAAAGGACAAAAAAAAAAAAAAATTCAGTTATTGAGGCTCACCGGTTAGCTCAGTTGATTAGAGCATGGTGTTGATAACACCATAGTCAAGGGTTTAGATCTCTGCATGGGCAAGCTGCCAAAAAAAAAATTAAATATAGATATGTATATAATAAAAATTATATATATATATATATACACACACACACAGACACATACATATATACACATACACCAATTATTGCATTATCAAAAGAATTTGCATTTTAACCAAAACTTGAAGCATAATGGGTGTGGAGTAGAAATAAGTTCATTGATATCAGGGTGGAAATAAAAGTAATAGTAGTGATTGGTGTACTGAGCAATGCTTGATTGTATGTGTAGTTCTGGGACTGTATCAAAGATTAATTCTTGGGTATCTAGAGGAACTATAAGATTAAAAGCAGAGAAAATTGACAACAATGTGTAATGAGAAGATAAAATTTAAAAAAATAATCCTAGTAAGTCAAAAGGTGAGGAACATGTGAGAAAACGGTAACTTTTCTTTCAGTTTCATTATAAAGGGAAAGAAAGAGATGGAGCTGGGGCTATAGAAAATAAGTGCAGAATTTTCCTTTCAATAAAAAAGAATGAGTTTAAATGATGAAGGAATGGATGGAGAAGTGAAAAAGGGATTGCTGATAATAAATATATAACTTATAATCAATAATATAAAGTTCTGAGAAAGTTAAAAATGGGATACAAAATGAAAAAAATTGGACTTGGTTAGGGGCAAAAATGACTCAGTTTTAATGAGAGAAAGGGTAAACAATGGATAGGAATACAGGGATATTTATAGATTTTATAGCAA
>NW_007726339.1:406290-408208 GCF_000696425.1 Galeopterus variegatus | reverse complement strand
GAAAAAGGTTTGAAATAATCATGGAGTCTATTGATTTAATTAGCTTGGTATAGTAAGATTGCCTGATGTATATGAAGGACATTTGAGGATTTGTGACTCTGTAATTAGACTGGGATCAGTATCCTAGCCCTGTACCACGACAGACCCAGCCATGGAATCACCAGGTATTTGGTGTCACTGGGATTGGGATTTTGGGCAGTAGTTGTGCTGAAAGTTTGAAGGGATATGAGAGTAGTTGGTCTTGATATGTGCAATAAGTAAATGTTGGTTAAACTGGGAAGTAAAAATGAGGAGAGGTGGGGCAAATAGATGGGAAATGGATTCAGTACACTGGAAGTTCTCGTGTGGTAGGAGAACCTGGGCATAGGGAGTAATTATAAGAATAACCTGGAAGGAGGTAGTGATAAGAGATGGGATCTCTGATAATTGATCTTAGAGATAACATTCCGGGTAAAACCTAGGGCAGGTGTGTACCCTTGAAGATGAATGTGTTTAGGTATTTGAGCTTCCAAAGAAGGAAGAGCTCAATTCAGATTCTAGCTATGTTATATTTTAGCCATGTGGATTTCTTTATATTACTACATCTTTCTGAACTACAGTTTTCTTCATTTTTAAATGAGTAATTAGTCTCTAAATAGCAGGTTACTTTTAGGATTAAATGGAAAATGTATGTAAAATCCCCATGAAAATAGTCTTAATATAGTCTTTAGTTTGGGTCACCTCAGGTTCAAAGGGCTGAGTTAATTTTGCTCCTTATTATGGCACATTATCATCATTTATCCATGTAGTATATGTCATTTTAACAGGAAAAGACTATTTATAAATGCCTCACATAAATTATGAAATGCAGGATGTTGCTGCTGATAATGATTCCTAATATTGGGCAGGATTTCAGCTACTACTTCACTGGGATATCAGATGGGGTCATACCTCTCACTCTATATTTTGTGATCCTTGCTGACCTTTGAGGATTGTAGGACAAATAGTAGCATTATGTCCTAGGTACATCTGCTACTTTTCTGAGCACAGGATTTTAGAGCTAGACTTGTACAACGGGAGTGTTTGAATCCTGTAACATGGGATGAGGCCTTGAATTGTTTTACCTCATCCTGAAATAGATTCCATTGTTGTCTGAGTAGAAATCTAAATCCATGGGGTGCAGAGCTAGGGGTCAGGATTGAGAAACCGACATCCTGCCTGTTAAGATGATTAAGGTCAATTGTACTCAGAGGGCTGGGAGCAGCACAAAGCGGGGAGGGTGAGGCTCCAGAGCCCTGGGATGAATATTGGAGACTGATCTGTGGAGTCTGGGATGGGGGGATATTCAAGTCAGCTCCACCCAATGGCTTTAGTAAATAAATTATCCAGTAGGAGAGGGAAGAGAAAGGAATGAGAAAAACAGAAAAATCAAGAGGAAGAGAAGATGAAGGGAAGCTATATGACTTGATTTTGACAAAGGCGTCAAAACAGTCAATAGGAAGGAAAATCTTATCAACAAGTGGTGCTAAAATAACTAGGTATCCTTATAAGAAAACAAAACAAACAAACAAACAAAAAAACACACAATCCTTGCCTCACACCCTGTAAATATTGAAACAGACCATAGACCTACACATTAAACTTAAATTTATGAAGTTTCTGGAGGGAAACATGAGAGAATGTCTTCTTTACCTTGAAATGAAATAAGCAAAACATTCTGTGGTCAGAGAAAGTTTAACTGTAAAATAAGAGTGATAAATTAGCAACATTACATCTAAAATATCTGTGCATTAAAAAGCACCATCAAGGGCCGGCCCGCTAGCGCACTCAGTAGAGTGTGGCGCTTGGGAGTGCGGCGGCGCTCCCGCTGAGGGTTCGAATCCCATATAGAGACCAGTCCGCTCACTGGTTGAGCGCGGTGCGGGCGCGACACCGAGGG
>NW_007726339.1:403147-405713 GCF_000696425.1 Galeopterus variegatus | reverse complement strand
ACAGGTCAAAAGGAAAAAGACTAACAGTGTAACATAAAAGGGGCAAAATACTTGAATATATATTTTTTTTTTTTGGTGGGCTGTCCAGTTGAATAGATATTTGACAAATGAAGATTAGAAATGGCCAATAAACTTAGAAGAAACTTCTCACAAAATTTTTCTTTAGGAAAACACAAGACCTAACAAGATATTACATGCTCACTACAATGGCTAAGATTAAAGATCATACCAAGTTTGGCAATGATGTTAGACTAGAAGTCTTATCTATCACTGATAGGAGTTGAGAATGGTACAACCAGGCTGGCTAGTTAGCTCAGCTGGGCAGAGCGTGGTGTTGATGACATCAAGGTCAAGAGTTTGGATCCCCATACTGGCCAGTTGCCAAGAATAAAATAAAATAGTACAACCACTTTGGAAAATTTTGGCAGTTCCTTAAAAATGTACATATACACTTTCCATGTGATCCAACAATTCCACTCCTAAGTATTTACCCACTTAAATACAATCACAAAAAGGATTTGTTACCAAGTAAGTGTTCATAATAACCTTATTTTTAATAGCCTAAAAAGGGAGCCAACTTAAACATTCATGAATAAGAGAATGGATAAACGTATAGTAAAACTGTATAAAGGAATACTACTCAGGAATAAAATAGAATTTAAAAATTTACACATGCAACAAAATGAATCTCAGTAATTACGCTGAGAGAAAGAAGCTTATAATAGAGTATTTACGAAGTGATTGCACTTATATGAAGTTAACACTTAGCATATGCCTTTCACTTTTTTTTTTTTTTTTTAAACATGACCAGTAAGGGGATCTTAACCCTTGACTTGGTGTTGTCAGCAGCACGCTCTCCCAAGTGAGCCACGGGCTGGCCCTTGCCTTTCACTTTTTAAGTGCTGTAAAATTGAGGGTTTTCTGGAACAGATACATGATATTTGGAAGCATTGTTTTTATTATTTGTTCATATTTCAGGCTGTCCTGTGATAAATTCATTTAAGCAGATAACAAAGTAATGGCATGAAGATTGTGGGTTTATCTCCTAAGCTCCACTTAGGTCTGTGATT
Source organism: Galeopterus variegatus (assembly GCF_000696425.1). Lineage (NCBI taxonomy): Eukaryota > Metazoa > Chordata > Mammalia > Dermoptera > Cynocephalidae > Galeopterus > Galeopterus variegatus. The sequence goes on along the minus strand of NW_007726339.1, from coordinate 404,643 downwards.
CTCAACCATTTTTCCATTTCAGTGCATGACGCCACCTTTCTATCATGTCCATTGAGAAGAGTCCCTTTGAAGACAGTAACTCAAAGGCACTAGGCAGCATGTATCACAATCTCTAAGGGTGTTTGGGGTGTAAGTGCCCCTTCTACTCCAAAAATTACTGCTAGAAAGCTGATTTCATTCACTAATCAACACCTCCAGGGAAAGATAACTAATATTTATTGAACGCATTCTATGTGCTGGTGCCTTGCATATTTAATCCTCACTGTGCTAGGGGTATTATTATTTACATTTAAAGATGATGAAATCAAGATGGATAAGGACTGATTCAGGATTTAAACCATATTGCCTAGGTTCCAAAACTCCTGCTCTTCCCACCACTGGTGTGTGTGTTGTGTGTGTGCATGTGCGCACATGTGTGTGAGATTGTCATGTGTTCGTGCCAGCTTCGGCTGAGAATCTCAGAGAACATTATATATAAAACAAAATCATCACTGCTATTATGGCATAGGCGTGGGGGCTAATATCCAGAGACCCACAGAAGATTCAGTTCTTTCACCAAGATGCTTAATTTGGAGCCTAGCTGAAAGGAATAACAAAGTCAACTTAAATAGTCTCATATATTGACCCCTAGTACAGTGCAGAAATAATAGCTACAACATGCAGAATATAGGCATATCCAAGGTGAGAGAGAATATGGAAATTACAAACTAATGTGACATACCTTTGGAAAAACAAAATCCGTATAAAAGAACAGCCCTGACTTTTCTTTTCTCATTTACAGTATAAATATTCTGTTTTTTATGGCTTTTAATAAATGACTTGTGGCCACATCATAATTTCTGTTAATGAATCTGGAGCAGCCTGTCCTAGACCCATCCCATCCAAATCCTACCTTTCTTTTTAAGGCAGTGGGTGCACACGGGTGGCTCATCAGCTACATGCTGTCCACAAACATGGTTGATTTGCCCTGTGTAGTTTTTTGCTTTGTTTTTTTAAATTGAATTAGCCTTTCAAAATAGAAACATTTTTTATGATTAAAAAAAAAATCCTAGTTTCTGGGGCCGGCCCGTGGCTCACTTGGGAGAGTGTGGTGCTGATAATGCCAAGGCCACGGGTTCGGATCCCATATAGGGATGGCCGGTTAGCTCAATGGGTGAGCGTGGTGCTGACAACACCAAGTCAAGGGTTAAGATCCCCTTACCCGTCATCTTTTAAAGTAAAAAAAAAAAAAAAAATCCTAGTTTCTAACTTATCTTGAAAAGCTGAAATTTTTGGCAAAAGTGGGCTTGTAGACCATATGTCAACACTCAGAAGAGGCTGAGAAGCAGTTTCTGCCTTAGCTCCAGCCTGCGCCAGCCAGTACACCTCTGCACGGTTCCCAGTGGTCAGTCTTCCCTCATGACATCACCCACCGTAAGACCCAGCTCAGATACAATCTCTCAGCCCTGCCCCAGAGACCTTCCCTGACCCCCTTCATGAAGCCCTGTGACCTCCCA
>NW_007726339.1:400248-402644 GCF_000696425.1 Galeopterus variegatus | reverse complement strand
ATATAGGATCCGAACCCATGGCCTTGGTGTTATCAGCACCGCACTCTACCGAGTGAGCCATAGGCCGGCCCCGATACAATCTTTTTTATGATGCCTTTTCTGCATAGCATTATTAATAACCTCCATTTTTCATCCTATCATCTACATCAGCATCTCTGATAAGTAGTGATTACCTCTGCATCCTGCCCGTAACCTTCCTCCCCATAGTCCTGATCTCCTTTCTCCTTCTCTATTTTTTTGGACATACTTAGCATCTTCCAATACACCATGTAATGTATTTATACACATCTCCTTTTTCATCTGTTTCACACTCCTGGAGTATAAACCCCATGAGTGCTGTGACTATTCTTTGTGTTCTACACAATGCATCCCAGCATCTAGAACAATATTGGGCACACAGTAGGTGCTCAGTAAATACTGGTCTACAGAATGGACTGAGTGCTCCTTCAGAACACTCTGCCCACCCTTGTCCCACCACTAGCTGTACTTGGTTCCCCACCTGCCTGACTGTGGGCTGGATGAGGGCAGAATCCTGTCTTGTTCAGCTTTGTATCCTAAAGCACCTTGCACAGGGCCTGATACACAGGAGGTATCAGATATTTGTTAATATCTCTTGCTGCTGCTCTGGAGCTCAGTGAAGTGTCTGAAAACTCCCTGCTAGAGCAAAATCCTGGGGAGAGAGTGACTTGGATCCCAGTGCCACCCAGAAGACCAAAAGGGGGACCCCAGAGAGCAGGCCCATCCAAGGCAGACCTCCTTGCCTTTGATCCTACCAAGCTTTTCCTTGCAATGGCAGAATAAAGTCCACCTTCGCATGGCTTTACAAAGTCCTGCAGTGCCCAGCCCTTGCTCATCTCCAGCCCCACCCCCTTGAGCCCCAGCCAGCCCCTGTGCTCCAGACAGCCTGGCCTCTCAGGACCTTCTGACTTACATGTTCTCTCCCTGCACCTGGTTGCCTCCTGCTTGTGCTGCAGATCTCGACTCAAGCACCCTTAAGGTATCCACTCAACAATGGAGAGCCAAGCACTATTCTAGGGCCCCGGGAACACAGGGCAGAGCTGGCAGTGTCCCTGCTCCCTGGAGGGGTAAGGCGCATTATAAAAAATTACCCAAATAACTAAACAAGATATTTCAGACAGTGCTGGCTGCCATAAAGAAAATAAGATAGGATGTGTGTTAATGAGAAATTTTAGATGGGCTGTTAGGGAAGGCCTCTCCAGGAGAAACCATTTGAGCAAAACCTGGAGGAAGAGAAGGCTCTGGCCATGAGGAATGCCTCGGGGCGCTGTCCTTGAGGTGAAGCCCAGCCCTGGTCAGCTGTCCTTGAACTTTTCCACTTTGGCCCTTACCCTTGTGTGCAAGTGTACACTGAACCCTGTCCACCTAGGCAGTGGTACCTGCTGCCCTGCATGCCCCCCCTGCAGCTCGTTCTCTGCACAGTTGCCAGAGACAACTTCCTAAAACATTCATTAGCTCGTGGCACTGCCAACTGTGATGCATCAGTGACTCCCAGCCCATCCAGAACAAACTCCAAAAAGACATGTGGGCTCTACGTGTCTCTCAGCCCTGCCCCAGAGACCTTCCCTGACCCCCTTCATGAAGCCCTGTGACCTCCCANAGTCTGTAGATCAATTTGGTAATATTGTCACTTTAACAACATTGTTTTCTATTCATGAATACAGGATGGTTTTCCATTTATTTAGGGCTTCTTTAATTTCTTTCAGTGATGTTTTATTGTTTTCAATGTACACATCTTACACTTCTCTATTCCTCAGTATTTGAATTTTTATGCTATTGTAAATTGAATTATTTTCTTAATTTTGTTTTCAAATTTTCCATTACTAGTATATAGAAATGCAATTGATTTTTACATATTGATCTTGTATCCTGCAATGTTCCTGAACTCGTTTATTATCTCTAATAGGTTTGTGTCTATGGCCATACCACCCTGAACACGCCTGATCTCGTCTAATGGGGTGTGTGTGTGTGTGTGTGTGTGTGTGTATTTCCTAGCATTTTCTATCTACAAGATCATTTCATCTGCAAATAGAGATAATTTTACTTCTCCCTTACCAAAATGTATACCTTTTATTTCTTCTTGCTAACTGTCCTTGTGAGAACTTCCGGTACACTGTTGAATCAAAGTGAGGAGAACAGATGTCTATGTCTTGTTACTGATCTCACGGTGAAAGATTTCAGACTTTTATCTTTAAATAAGATGTTAGCTGTAGATGCCCTTTATGAGGCTGAGGAAGTTACTTTCTTTTTTTTTTTTCGTTAAATTTTTATTTTGTCAATATACACTGTATATGATTATTATGGCCCATCACCGACACCTCCCTCCCTCCTCCCTCTCTCCCCTCCCCCCCAAGAATGTCCTTTCCGTTTGCTTGCTG
>NW_007726339.1:381751-399248 GCF_000696425.1 Galeopterus variegatus | reverse complement strand
ACAGGTGTACCTTCGACTTGATGATTTCCATTCCTTTGGATATATTCCCAGGAGTGGGATAGCTGGGTCGTATGGTAGGTCTATCTTCAGCTGTTTGAGGAACCTCCAAACCATTTTCCATAGGGGTTGCACCATTGTGCATTCCCACCAACAGTGTAAGAGAGTTCCTTTTTCTCCGCAGCCACGCCAGCATTTATCTTTCGGTGTCTTTTGGATTTTTGCCATCCTAACTGGGGTGAGATGGTATCTCAGTGTGGTTTTGATTTGCATTTCCTGGATGCTGAGTGATGTTGAGCATTTTTTCATATGACTGTTGGCCATTTGCATATCTTCTTTAGAGAAATGCTTACTTAGTTCTTTTGCCCATTTTTTGATTGGGTTGCTTGTTTTTTTCTTGTAAAGTTGTTTGAGTTCTTTATATATTCTGGATATTAGTCCTTTGTTGGATGTGTATTTTGCAAATATTTTCTCCCACTCTGTTGGTTGTCTTTTAGCTCTGTTAATTGTTTCTTTTGCTGTGCAGAAGCTTTTTAGTTTGATATAGTCCCATTTGTTTATTTTTCCTTTGGTTGCCTGTGCTTTTGGGGTCATATTCATGAAGTCTGTGCCCAGCCCTATTTGCTGAAGGGTTTCTCCTATGTTTTCTTTAATAAGTTTTATTGTTTCGGGGTGTATATTTAAATCCTTGATCCATTTTGAGTTGATTTTAGTACATGGTGAGAGGTATGGGTCTAGTTTCAATCTCCTGCAAATGGATATCCAGTTATCCCAGCACCCTTGTTTGTTGAATGTTTTTATCATAAAAGTGTTATGATTTTTAAAATGCTTTTTCTGTGTATGTGGAGGTGATTAGATGGGTTTTGTTCTTGATTCTGCAGTCATGTGCCACATAATGATTTTTCAGTCAATGAAGGACTGAATATAAATGGTGGTCCTATATATTATAAGAGAGCCGAAAAATTCCTATTGCCTACTGACATCATAACATCATAGTGTAATTACTTAATTTTAAAAATAAATTAGGGTTGGCTGGTTAGCTCACTTGGTTAGAGCTGATGCTGGTGTCATTGAGGTCAAAGGTTCAGATCCCCATACCGGCCAGCCAACAAAAAAATAAAATAAAGTAGATTTAGTGTAGCCTAAGAGTACCATGTTTATGTCTACAGTAGTGTCCTGTAATATCCTAGGCCTTCATATGCACTCACCACTCACTCACTGACTCACCCTGAGCAATTTTCAGTCCTGCAAGCTCCATTCATGGCAACTGCCATATACAGGTATACCATTTTTTATGTTTTATACTGTACTTTTACTGTAGCTTTTCTATGTTTGGATATGTTTAGATACATGAATACTATTGTGTTACAATTGCCTACAGTATCCAGTACAGTAATATGCTGTACGGGTTTGAAGCCTAGGAGCAACAGGCTATACTGAATAGCCTAGGTGCATAGTAGGCTATACTGTATAGGTTTGTTTAAATACATTCTACGAAGTTTGCACAATGATGAAATTGCCTAACAATGCATTTATTTTTTAATTTTTTAATTTTTAGTTTTTATTTTTTAAAATTTTGTTAGCATATCATTATTACAAATTGTAATTATTCTTATGCCCCTTACCCAACCAATCACTCCCCAACCCCCCTCCTTCCCCTGTGACAATACATCTCTCAGAACGTATCCCCATCGTTAAGATGCATGACTGTATTAACATAGTATATTACATTGGTCGATTTTTATATGATGAAACAATCTTGCATTCCTGGGATAAATCCCATTGGATCATGCTATATGACCATTTTTATTTATTGTTACATTTGATTTTTGTCCCCAGTGCTCCACGATTGTTCTTAGACCAGAAAGGAACACCCTGAAAGGGATAAGAAAAAAATAGATTTTGAGTCTCAACCAAAAAATGAGAGATGTCTGAAAAAGAAACCCAACACTTTACAGACAGATGTTGGGCGACAATCGAATATGGCTCAGCCTTCTTATTTAACAGACGCTGTGTGTGTGTGTGTTTGTGTAACTAAGTTATATTTTTAAAATCTCAAAGAGTTAAAATGTCTTTTTATTAAAAGCAGGAGTCCCTTTGCTTAATCCCACTCCCAAGAGCAACCACTTTTAACCACTTCTGTTTTAATTATCTTCAAGTGGTCAGTTTCAAATCTATAAATAACGTGGTTAAACTTTTTTGTTCAGAACTTTGGACATGACCTATTGTGTTTTGATTAAAAATAAAACATAACTCAATTGTCTCCTGCAATTCTTTTCTCCACCCAAGGTAGAATAGAATCATTCCAAGCACTGCTATTCTATTCACCTGTAATAGAATCTATTCTGAACACTGCTCATCTGTCCACCTCTGGTGCTCACTGCCACCCCATTTCTTGGTGTACATCCCTGCAGCAAGTATGAGCCAGTGGTGGGCTTTCAAGAGGAACCCAGCTCTTGTTGCTATGGGAGAGAGAAAGAGGGGCCCCCAAGTGTTTGCCCAGAACCCTGCAGTGCCCCAGGACAGAAAAGCAGCTCAGGGCACATGGGGGTCTCCTGATACAGTCCTGTAAGTTAACTCTTAAACGGGACCTGCCAACTGGAGGTTAATTTGTTTCATAACTCTCCAGCCTGAAAGGTCTTATAATACAGTTATTTTCTTGAAATTATAACGGGTGGAGACATACTCCAGCAAAACTAAAACATGAACTCGAGTTTGATGAGTTTTCGCTTCTTTTGGTATATTTGGTATAAAGAACCCTGTTAAACCATCGACTAAGCCAGGCCAAGACACAGCAGCAGCCCAACTGGTGGGCATCATATATGCACACATCACGAGGCTGCACTCAAGGGCCAGTACCCATCAACAAGAGTTTCACAGACTGAGAGAAGCCAGTGCAGCCTCAAGAAATGGAACAGCAGGCCCTCTGCACGAAACAGACCTCCTCCTCAGAAGACACAGCCAGAGGACTTGGCAGTGGCCTACTCTGGGGGCAGAGATGTGGGTTGCCAGATCCCAGAGGGGATTTACTGTGCAGCAGAGAACCCTGGTCCAAACCAAGCATAGGCAAAACCTTCTCTGAAGTAACTTCTTTGAGTGTCTCAATCCCATGGATTCTTTTAGTGTTCACTAGGACCTGGAGACTGGGAAGCAGAAATGTAAATTGTAGCCTGGTCACAGACACTAACTGGCTGAGTGGCTTTGAGATATTTTCAGGCCTTCTCAGGGCTTCTCTTTCCTCACTGATACAGGTAGAGTTTGCTGTGTTTTCTGTGAATTCCCAGTTACCCAAGTCAGGAAGAGAGAACTGGAGGAAGTCAGATACTTTAGGAAACTTAAGTGCCACAGGGAAATTTCCAGAATTAATATCTTAACATATGTATTCATGTGTTGCTCATTTCTTACTATGGTAGGCAGAGTAATGCCTCCTCCAAAGATGCCTATGCCTTAATCCCTGAAATGTGTGAATATGTCACTTAAATGGCAGAAGGATATCAGGTATACCCAATGTAATCACAAGTGTCCTTATAAGAGGGAGGCAGGAGGACCAGAGAATGAGATGGCAATGGCGGCCAGAGCCCAGGAACATGGGTGCCTCTAGAAGCTGGGAGAGCAGGGAGTGGATTCTCCCTGGAGACCCCAGGAAGGACCCAGCCATACTGACAACTTGACTTTAGCCCCCTAAGGCTCATTTCAGATTTCTGTCCTTTGAGACCATAAGATAGTAAATTTGTGTTTTAACCCACTATATTTGTGCTAATTTGGTAGAGCAGCCATAGGAAACATGGGTTACCATGTGATTCCTTGAAGATGAGGGCATCAGTCTGGGTCACAATAGCCCACTCTTTCCTCTTAATTTAGGGGGGGTGTCTGTCCAATCTTCCCAATGATATAGAATATATTGTATGTGTTTCTGATGGAAATAGTATATATTTAGCTAATATTTTTGGTAGTTTACTGGCTCTGAGTGTTTTTCAAATACGATCTTGAGGTCCGGCCTGTAGCTCACTTGGGAGAGCGTGGTGCTGACAACACTAAGTCAAGTGTTAAGATCCCCTTACAGTCATCTTTTTAAAAAAAACCAAACAAACAAAGACGATCTTGCATAATCATTAAATCACACACTTGGATTATTATTAGCCTTATGTTATAGATGAGAAAACTGAACTCTAGGGTGTTGGGGCGTTGAGGCCACATACCTCCTCCCAGGGCAGAGAACTAGCCATGACCCCACCCACATACGCATATATAATCTGTTGAAAACATTCGCCTGGACAGGAGAGATAAGGATTGCTCCAGATGGAAGCTGCCGGGGAGTGGCCAAGGAAAGACATAGTTTAAAATTATTGGATAAAAGATATTTCCACGCTCGTGCTCACCACGTGATTGCAATAGCAAAGCATTAGAGCAAGATGCATGTTCACATGACCTTTAAGATGATAGGTTGAAGTTAGGAAATCCCCTTGCCATATGCTTATAAAAGCAGGTGCTTGTGTGAAAATAAACGGAACTGCTTGACGGAACCCCTGCCCCGTCTGAGTGTCTCTCTGTGGGCTGAATAGGCGGGTGGCATCCTCACCTTCCTCCTGGGCTCTCCTGGCCACTAGGGTGGCAGGAGTAATCCTACCGGTTACCTCTCTTGCTCATCCCATGGTGGGGGGCTAAAAGGGGCGACTGGGAGGTTCGGGGCCCACCACCCCTGTGCCCCGCACTAGAGAAATGTAGTAAATTTTCTACACCCCAAAAGCTGATAAGTAAAAGCATTGTCTCAAGTCTTTTTTTCTGACCACTACACACTTTTGCCTCAATAATGCCAATCTTAAAAAAGTGTTACCCACCCGGATTCATTATCACTTGAACTTACAGACACTGAGCCCTTTCCCAGACAGCATCAAAGTCAGCATGTCCAATAGTACTTTCTGTAATGACGGGAATGTTCTATATCTATGCTATCGGTATGTAGCCTCTGAGCATTTCAAATGTGGCTAGTAGACTAGGGAACTAAATTTTAAATTTTACTTAATTTTGACTGATTTAAATTTGAACTTAAATAGCCACATGGAGATGGTAGCTACAGATTAGACAGTGTAGCTCTAAGCACTCACAGGGTGTGCCCTGAAGGTGGGGGGCAGCTCCACTGGGAAGAGCCTTGAGACGCTGGTGGGACTGTGGCCAAGACCACAAGGAAGCTCTGTGCCTGTATTTCCAACCTTCTGTTGTTTCTGGTAAATGCTCCATCCCCTTGGCTCATCATTCCCTTGTAGATCAGAAACCACTACCATGTCTAGACCTGAAGACCCCAAGAGGGCCCAAATAGCAGATGTGTTCCCCTCCCCCTGCCCTGACACATGGAGGAAAGTAGCCAGGGCCAAACTGGGGCAAGAGGAAGGTAGAGGGGTCATTCTTTGCCTTTCTCTCTCTCTCTCTCCCCAACCACCAAACTCCTTCTGGTGCCCTCAACCCAACAGACACCAGAGGGCAAGGCACCCAAATGATGCAGCCTTAGAAGCCGGTTTCCAGGACACCGAGCAAGTGGATATGGACAGGCAGACAGAGAAGGCCCAACCCAGCGCTCACCACCACGGAATCATGAATGGCCCCTTCAGTCTGTAGCATGTCAGGCTTACAAGTCATGCAGGGCAAGAGTCAGTGGAGCTGGCTAGATAGGATCTCACCTCCTATTTTATGTGTTAATTAAGATCCCTACTTTTGGGGGCCGACCCCGTGGTGCACTCGGGAGGGTGTGGCACTGGGAGCGTGGCAGCGCTCCCGCCACGGGTTTGGATTCTATATAGGGATGACCGGTGAGCTCACAGCGCTCACTGGCTGAGCGCACTGTGGCCGGTCTCAAAAAGGACAAAAAAAAAAAAAAGATCCTTACTTTTTGGATGAATCTAGCACATCTGGGAGGGCAGTTTTATTGATGCTTTGTCAAATTTCTTTGTTAGTAACATTCTTAATATTTTGTCTCTCTCTTCTTCATTCCTTCTGGTTTCTCATTGATTTCCTGCTGAACTGACCATGGAGGACTCCAAACATCTTACTCTGCCTCAGTCATTCCCAGAATGATATTTGAAACTGTGACTCTTAATTTTTTTTGTTGTTGTGTTTAAGTAAAAATGCATTTTATTTGCTTGAAATATTCTATTAAGATGTATATTGAAGGGGCTGGTCAGTTAGCTCAGTTGTTTAAAGCATGGTGTTATAACACCAAGGTCAAGGGTTCGGATTTCCATACCAGCCAGCTTACCCCTGACCAAAAAAAAAAGTTAAAAATTGATCTGTAATTAAAATCATTTCTCGTTATATGTCTACTGATTTTTTTTTAGTCTCATGCTGGAACAAGGTATGTTCTTTATTAGATTTGTCAAATATGTTTTCTATTTTTTAAACTTCTTAGCTAAAACACTTTTCTGCTGTAGTATTCATTTCTATTTATCGTCATTATTTCCTCCATTTGAAATAACTTTTTCAGGAGTATTTTATTGTCTTTTTTTTTAGTAACAGCGCAACTTTATTTAGAAAGGCTACTTGTATACATTTTCTAACATTTTCACCCTTAAGGAAATGTTTAAAAAAATAAAAATAGAAATACCCTAAAAAGTAAACTGCTATTAAACAGTTTTTAATTGACAGAAAAAGGTAGACTTTCCTTTTTTAAAAAAAAATGTTACGTCAGAACTGATAGCATAGAGAAAAGTAGGTTATGAAAACCCAGACTGTTCTTATGCATGAAACACCTGGCTTCTTCTATTTAAATAAAAACACCAGGATTTACACTAGGAAAACAGATTTCTCCACGTTAGGTTGCATCTTATCCCGTGCCCACATGAGGTCAAGTTTTAATCAAACAACCCTGATCTCAGCCTTCTCTAATAATCTTTGGTTAAATACCTTGACAGGAAAACCATTCAAATCTTTCATATTGGATGAGCTTCCAAACTCTGGTTGATCTTTAGTCAAGTCTACAGATTGCTTCAGTTTATTTCTTCCAAGGCCCCTTTTCTTGGGAAGCATCTTGAGGGTGACATCTGAGCTGGACATATAACTTTGTGAGTCATCTGTATTTGTGCAGCAGTGGCAGGCCATGAGTCAGGATGAGTCAGCTGAGGAGCCCAGCTCTATGGTCCCTAAGAGCTTTCTCACCAGGGCAGGAGGGCAGGGGCTTCTCATCTTTGGGAAGTATGAAGTGCTGCCTCCCGGGTCTGGATGCAGACAGGGGGCAACTAAGGAGCAAACGGAATACTTGCAAGAGCTGAGATGTCTCAAATTTGTTTATTTAGTGAGAAACAGGGGACTGCCTATACAGATAAATAATGACAAGCATCTGTGCAGACCTATGTCAGTCCTCGCCTTACTTAACCCTCAGCCTTGGCCAACCTTAGTTTTCAGTGTCCTTGTTACTGACAGACCAGACTCGGTTTGCCCTCTCACATTAAACAAATGACTCGAAAGTCCAGACGTTGGTGCAAGAATTAGAAGGTGTATTCAGATAACCGGCATCTGGGGGATGATCAGGCTAAAATCATCCCACCTTCTGATGCCTGTTCTGGGGTATATAAAGGGGAAGAGGCAGGAAGATGAGGTAAGGGTCTTTGTTTTGAGAAAAAATGGAGGAAGGGTCTGGGAGCAGCAGGTGATCTGAGTCAAATGTTAGGGTCCCGTGATGGATTGGAAACTTCAGCGTCACAGAGTCTGTGGTCAGCTTTGAGTCCTTGATGTTATCTTGAGGTTGGAGTCCTTATCTCCTAGGGAGAGCTCAAGGATAACAACCTTAGTTAGACATCATAAAAATACCTGACTTGGATTTCTAGTTAGCATGAATGCAGTTGTCCTTTAAGTAAGAGGGGGAGCTTACAACCAGCTAGGTTGTCTGCCTCTCTCTTATCTCTCCTTTTGGTAAGAAAAACAAGAAACCCAGTTTCAGTCCTTAATTGTAGGTGCACCCCCCTCTGAAGTAAATCAACATAGCGATTTCATCTTCTGGCAGTCTCTCAATTCTTCTGCTAACCTCAAGGAATTGGTAATTAACGGTTTCCAAGTTAAAGTCTGGCTAAAAATGTTCTGCTTGGTCTTTTTTTTTTTTTTTTGTCTTTTGTCTTTTTCCGTGTCCGGCAACGGATCGCAACCCTCAGTGTCACACCCGCACCTCGCTCAGCCAGTGAGCGGGAACCGGTCTGTATGTGGGATCCAAACCCTCGGGCGGGAGCGCTGCCGCACTTCCCAAGCGGCGCACTATCCAGTGCGCCACCGGGCCGGCCCCTTCTGCTTGATCTTAGTTACCCCAAAGATGGTTGTTTTTTTCTGGCTAAGGTCCCTTTCATCCTGGCTTCCTTCTCCCCTGCCATCTCCTCCATGCAACCTTGGCAGGCTTATCTTCCTCTGTCAGACTGTGAAATGTGGGGGAGCCTCACAGCACAAGACTGAGTCTTCTTTTTTCCCCCTGTATATGTTTTCTCTGGTAGAATCATCTTCACCTAGCGCTTCAATTTCCACTTTAAAAAGTCACATCACCTCCCTGTTGGGAACTGAGAAGAGAGAAATGCAGAGTGTGCTTGAGGAAAGCCCTCATGGAAACAGTGAGGAAAGGTGGTCCCCAACTAATGAAGGTGACCACCTAAATCTCTGTGATTTGCTTTTTTTTTTCAGTCTAAACCATAGAAAAACAAATTCCTTCAGAAGAATTTTAAACTCTGATCTTTTCCTCAGCCCCAGTTCTGAAACTAACAGGAAAACTTCACTTTGCCAAGGTCGAGTTGATAGGTGCCTTTGACCTGAGTTCACACACTGTCCTCACAGTACAGATTTCATCACCCCAGAAGCTCAGACCTGCTCCTCTGGCCCAGATTTGTACTGGTCTGTGAATGGCCTGCCTTCTGCAGACTGATGGAGGCCCTCAAAGAGCAAGCACAGAGACCGTGTCTCAGTCCTACACAAAATGATACTGAATAACATATCAGAGAAAGAATGTTTATATTTTTTATTTAAAGGAGAAAAAAGGTAATGAACCCAAAAGGTAAAAATTAGAAATGGTATAAAACTCAAATTACACAAAGATAATATATTTAGTATATAGGGACAGGTAAGTCTCCTTCATTCCTCTGCCTTCTAGTCCCTCTTCCCGAGGCAACACTGCTATTTTCTTGGGAGGAAAGTGACAGCATCTTTTTTCTCTGCACATGGGTCTCCTGGAGCAGCATCCATTTAAAGCAGCAAAGCATTTTCATGGCAAAGACAGGCTGAAGTGGGCAAAGGCAACTCAGCTTTATTTCGATTTATCTTTATTTTAGGAGATCAATGTTTGAGACTGGAACTAGTTATAGCATTACAAAGTTGTCCTTAGGTAGCTGACCTCTATGAGAATCACTTTCTGTCCCTTTAAAAAAAATTTTTTTTAGTTACACAGATAAAACATGAATATATTCTGTTTGTAAAAAGTTCAAGTATTACAGTAGTCTATAGAAGAAAAAGCAGAAGTTCCCTTTACCCTTCCTCATTTCCACTACCCTCCCCAGGAATAAATATTGGTGTCGGTTGGGAAGAGGAGTGTCTTTCCAAACCTTTTTTTTTGGCAGCTGGCTGGTACAGGAATCAAACCCTGGGTATTGGTGTGATCAGCACCCACTCTAACCAACTGAGCTAACTGGCCAGCCCTCTAAACCTTTTAATGCATTTAGTTATATGTAAATATTGATATAGTTATTTTCTTCCATACAAATAGTAACATACTGATAATGCTATCTTTTTTTTTTAATTCTACACCTTTTTTATTTAACAGAAAATCTTAGAACAATTCCATATCGGTACTTATGGATTTACCTCATTTTTTTAAAAAACCTTCATGGTATTCCTTTATATGATTGTACCATACATTTATTTAACCAGTTCCCTATTGTTTCCAATCTTTTGGGCCCCCATAAACAACGCATCAGTGAATATCTATATACACTCATCTCTGTACACGTTTGCAATATTCATCTGTGGAATAAATTCCTAGGCATGCAGTTATTGGGTCAGTGAGTTTGTGCATTTTCAGTTTTGATAAACTTGGCCAAAATGCTGCTATTCATTAGAGGTTCTATGAATTTTTACCAGCAACAAGTATGGAATGTCCTTATTCCTCATCCCTGATCTGTTGAAGGGGCCTTCTACTGCTAGTATTACAAAGTTTTAAGACCATTTCTCCACTTCCTACTTTTTCAACATTTATTTGCTCACATGCCTACCATGTGCCAGGCACTGTGCTAGGTGCTGGGGACATGGCTATAAACAAGACTGGAGGGATCCTTGTCCTTGCTGTATGTGGGTTCCCTGGCTCTCACAGTAGCTTGAAAACACAAGCACTGGGGCCGGCCCGGTGGCGCACTGCTACAGTGCGCGGCTTGGGAGCGCGGCGGCCCTCCCGCCGAGGGTTCGGATCCCACATACAGACCAGTTCCCACTCACTGGCTGAGCGAGGGGTGGGCGCAGCACCGAGGGTTGCGATCCCATTGCCGGTCCTGGTCCGGTACGGGCGCGACACTGAGGGTTGCGGTCCGCCGGACATGAAAAAAAAAAAAAAAGGAAAAAAAAAAAGAAAACACAAGCACTAAGTAAATGTTTGCTGAAAGACTTGGCCTCCAACTGAGAAAAGGCAGATGTCAAAAAGTATTTTTAGGATATCATGCTAAGTAAAATAAACCGGTCACAAAAAAATAAATACTGCATGATTCCACTTATATGAAGTATCTAAAGTAGTTAAATCAACTGAATGATTTGCTCTCAGATGGTTTATTTATCTTTTGGCAGCTGGCTGGTACCACTGGCACCACCTCTAACCCACTGAGCTAATCGGCCATTCTATCAGATGTATTCAGTTAAAGAATTTGCCACTGGATATTTGTACTAAAACATCCTAAAACCAAAAAGTCAAATCATCATATCAGTTAACAGGAAAGTGTTCTGATATAGGCAGTAAAAGGGAATTGAAAGCATTATTTTCAAATTGATGGCGCTGTATAAATTCGGCCAAATATGAGTCCAACATATTGCAACGGACTTCTCTCACGGTCCTGCACTTTGCTTCACATTTGTTCTAATAGCACTCTGTTTTGGGTATGCATACCAAGAAGTGACAAAAAACGGGAGCTGGGATCATAAAGGTGGCTAAAAGGGTACTCAATGATTTGCAGGTAATGACCGGGACCACCAGGCTGTATAGGATGCAGTTCAAAGTAACACTTGCATACCTCACGACAGAAATTGTAGATATCAATCATGGTTTGGGCTAAAATTCCAGTAACGGCAGTAGCCACTTTATCTGTGACTTCTGTAGACCATGAGGATAGAAGATGTAGACACATTTTCAAGGCAATGTGGGAATTTGCAAAAGAAGATTCATTTCAAAGAGAGATTCATGATGATTAGCAATTGTGGTGAATATATTTGTATTGTATACCTTTGTATTGGCGTGGTACCATCCGCCCTGAGGGTTGGTGACATGAATAACATTCAGGAGCCATGGATAGAAAATCATGCTGCTTCAAGAAGTCAGTGGCTGGTAGGTTTGAAGTATTGACAGTAATAGGCTGCAAGGGGAGAGTAAAAAGAAAATTTTCTCAAAAGTAAAACCACTAAAAATATAAAATTTGAATTTGACCTGCAGGGGTTGATAACAAATGAGAAATCTGACCCACAAGACAAACTTGTTCAATTGATCCAAGTAGTCAAACTCTTAGAAACAGAAAGAAGGATGGTAGTTGCCATGGATTGCGGGGAGAGGGAAATGGGGAGTTGCTAAATAACAATGGATATAGTTTCAGTTTTGCAAGATGAAAAAGTTCTAGAGATCTGTTATACAACAATGTGCATATAATTAACACTATTATAATTAACACTATTTATACTTTATACTTAAAAATGGTTGAGATTGCAGGAGCTGGCTTGTTAGCTCACCTGGCAGAGTGTGGTGCTAGTAACACCAAGGTCACAGGTTTGGATCCCTGTACTGGACAGCTGCCAAAACAAACAAAAATGGCTAAGGTGGCTTCATATATGTCTTCTTTTCCTTTGACCTTCTATCACACTATGAGGCAGCAGGAAACCTTCATCAGAAGCCCAGCAGATGCTGGCATCATGCTTCTTGGACTCGCCTGCCTTCAGAATCATGAGCCAGGGCCGGCCCGGTGGCGCACTGCTACAGTGCGCCGCTTGGGAGTGCGGCGGTGCTCCCGCCGAGGGTTCGGATCCCACATACAGACCGGTTCCCACTCACTGGCTGAGCGAGGTGCGGGCGCAGCACCGAGGGTTGCGATCCCATTGCCGGTCCCGGTCCGGTACGGGCGCGACACTGAGGGTTGCGATCCGTTGCCGGACACAAAAAAAGACAAAAAGGAAAAAAAAAAAAAAGAATCATGAGCCAAATAAACCTCTTTTGTCTCTGTAAGGCATCCTTTCTTCAATTGCCCTTGAAGAGATCTGAGGTCACTATTCTCTGCAGGTCAGAATTATAATAAGAACTGCTACCAAGCTGGAACTCCTAAATACAACAGAGATAATTGGATTGCAGGGTGGCAGAGGCCCAAGTTAATCATAAAGACAAGGTGGACAGATTAATGAACAGCAGAGTCAAAGCAGTAATAGTCTGACTCACAGAACTTACAGAGTTGGCCAGTTGAGTATAGTGTTCCTAGGAAAGAAATAGAGTGGCAATCTGCTTAATTCTTACCTGAACTGTATAAGCAGAAAAGTTCTAGGCTGGTGGAACAGAAGTCTAAGTTGAATCATCAAAGCATAGTCACATCCCCTCGGTCAATTCCCAGACTTGAGCCAGTTTTCAGAGCCAGAACCCCTTGAATGAAGGATTTGGGAAGTAACATATTCCTCATTTGGGTTTGCTACTTCAGCCCGTTTACTGAGTGACCCAAAAAGCTGTGTGTTTGAATGGGGCCCAGAACAGGAGCAGGCTCTGCAACAGGCTCAGGCTGCCGTGCAAGCCACAACTTCAGCCCTTGGGTCTCATGATCCAGCAGATCCAATGCACTTGAGGTTTCTGTGACAGAGAGGGATGCTGTTTGGAGCCTTTGGCAGGCCCCTATGGGTAAATCACAGCACAGGCTCTTACAATTCTTGAGTAAAACCCTGACATTTTCTTCAGATAACTACTCTCCTTTTTTTTTTTTGTCTTTTTCGTGACCGGTAAGGGGATCACAACCCTTGGCTTGGTGTCGCCCACACCGAACTCAGCCAGTGAGTGCACCGGCCAGTCCTATATAGGATCCGAACCCGTGGCGGGAGCGTCGCTGCGCTCCCAGCGCCGCATCGCAGGGCCGGCCCAACTACTCTCCATTTGAGAACCAGCTTCTAGCTTGCTATTGGGCCTTGTTAGGGACTGAGTGCTTAATCATAGACCACCACGTTACCACATGACCTGAGCTGCCCATTATGAACTGGATGTTACCCAACCACCAAGCCATCCAGTTGGGTGTGCACAGCAGCACTCCATCATTAAGTGGAAGTGGTATTTAAATGATTGCCTATGAAGGCACAATTAAGTTACAAGAAGCCAAAATGCCCCTGGCTCCCAGTCCTACTACACTGCCTTCTCTCTACCAGCCTGCACCTGGCCCCTCATGGGGAGTTCCTTATGATCAGTGACAGAGGAAGAGATACTGGTTTACAGATAGTTCTGCATGATATGGGGGAACCACCACCTGAACGTGGACAGCTGCAGCTTCTTTCTGAGACATCCTGAGGGATAGTAATGAAGGGAAAGCCTCCCAGTGGGCAGAACAATACAACAGGGATAAGAAAGAGTATATCTGGAGTACAGGAGAGCCCTTAACATTTGTCTTAGAACTACTATGTCCGGGCCGGCCCGGTGGCGCACTGGATAGTGCGCCGCTTGGAAAGCGCAGCGGTGCTCCCGTCCGAGGGTTCGGATCCCACATACAGACCGGTTCCCGCTCACTGGCTGAGCGAGGCGCGGGAGCAACGCCGAGGGTTGTGATCCCGTTGCCGGTCCCCGGTCCGGTACGGGGGCAACACTGAGGGTTGCAATCCGTTGCCGGACACGGAAAAAGACAAAAAGAAAAAAAAAAAAAAAAAAAAAAGAACTACTATGTCCTGTGCTTAAAGCCAGTGAAAAACTACAACCACCAATTCAGGCAGGGTTACTAATGGCCAAGACCCTTCAGGCATGCAGGTTTTGGTCACCCCAACAGGCAAAGGACCACAACTGGCTGAGGTACTTGCTGGGGGAATACAGAATGGTAGTAGAAGAAGATAAAAATGCCAGCTACTACCACATGACCAGTTGCAGAAACAAGGACTATAGTAGTTTATGAGTATTTCTTCTTTATTTTGTTATGAATATATTTGTATATATGTTAAGCAAATATTTTTATTTTCTTCCCTCTCTTATTCACTTATTATCTAACATAAGGTGTATCTTTTTCATGTTTATAAATATTCCAGTTAATTTTTCTTACTGTCCTCTTACTTCTTGCTCTTCTCCTATACAGGGTAATGTTTTTATATATTGCAGGTTGTATGGCTCCTATCAGAACCTCTGTCAAGATAGTCTATCCAGAAGTAATACCCAACCTGTGGGTAAAGATGTAACAGTAAGTATTTAATTTGGTATAATACTTTTTCTTTTTTTAAACCAGGTGGATATTTCAGTCTAAAAGAGAGAACGGGAAATAAACTCAAAAGCTAAAACATCTTACAAAACCTCAAAAATTTTACAGAAAAGGAATCATTTCATTCTTGCATAAATCGATGGGCTGGGTATTGAGGGAAACTGTTATTGAGAAGGAGCAATCTCCCTCTTCAGAGAAATAATATGAATCTTGTCCAACTAAATTGGTTATCCTTTGATGCACCATTTTGATAGTAACCTTGAGTGATTGGTGTCAGTCTGGCTCACTCTATATCTGCTATTGGGCTTATTATCTTCCCATAATTGATATCTTCAATCCAGCCTACTTTAAGGAAATTGAGCTCTATTTGATTGAATAAAAGTCTGTGGTTTAATTGAATAACTTTTCAGACCTAGAATTACAAATGTTTACTCTTGGTAGATAATATTCAGCATTCTAGCAAGAAAATCTAGAAGGAAACCTTTTCCATACTGACATTATTACATGAAAGTAATAACCAAATGATTTTTTAGCAACCACTCTTTCCAAAATGTATTCTGGTAGTTGTGTGGATGGATTCCCTGTGATAACTCATTGAGATAATGACTCATGATTTGTGTATTTTTCTGAATATATTTCAATAAAAAGAGGTTTTAAAAATGTATTCCAGTGTAGGCTAGAGTGATATATAGCATAGCCAGCAAGGTAAAGTTCCTTCTTGCAGATATTTTTGGCATGCTATGTATTATTAATGAAGAAAAAACATACACAGATACATGCACATATATGTACATATCTCCAAAACACAAAAATTTCCTAGTCTAAGTGAGCCAGAAGGCTGAGAAAAACAGGTAGCAGGCCATAATCTTGGTCCATGTCAGTATATCAGTGTGGGTTGACTTAAATTGCCAGTATTCTCACTTTCAACATTCTGAGAGAGTTTATCAAAAGCATTTCTCATTGCTGTGTCATCTTGCATTCAGGCTGTTGAAGACTGTGCTACATTCAAAACGTGCCACAATAAGATCTCCATCACTCCTTGTGGTGCTATTGCCAACAGCATATTCAATGGTAGGTGACTTTTCCTATCTCCAAGGTATAGCCTTCCATAAGTGTAACAACCTAAATGTCCAAAAAATTGCCTCTGCAGCTAAGTGGCAGTTTAAAAACAAAAACAAAACTTTGTATACACTGACTTATGGTATTTCATTTGCAAATAAGTTCTTCCTTGCCAGAAATCTGAAGGAATATTCAGGGAAGATGAGTTAAATGGGGTTTAAGGTTATTTTTCATTAATTGGCTTAACCTCAGCAGGAAAAAGAATTGCCATCTAACATAAGATGTATTAGTAGCAGTTAATTTTATATCACGGTATTAAAGGCTATTCATAGGAGAAACACAAGAATCACTCAAGGTCTTTTTGTCCTCTTCTGGGGAAAGGATTAGGGTGTGTTTGGTTGTACACAGAATCACTGTATCATGTTAGGCAGAAATATGACTTTGTTATTGTTTTTATTTGGAGATTAAATATAGTTAAAGGAAACATACATGGGTGCCAAGATGGCACAGGGTGGAGTGTGATAGTTTTATGTGTCAATTTAGCTAGATTATAGTACCCAATTATTCAAACACTAATCTAGGTGCTGCTGTGGAAGTATTTTGAAGATGTGATTAAAGTCTATAATCAGCTTACTCTAAGTGGTCTGATGCGATCAGTTGAAAGGCCTGAAGAGCAGTACTGAGGGAGGCTTCCCTGAAAAAGAAGTTCTTGCTATGGAAAGCAGCTTCAGCTTGTGCTGGAGGGTTCCTGCCTGCTCTTCCTGACGGCCTGCCCTATGTGCTTGCCTGGCCAGCTCCAATATCCTGCAACTAATCTCCTCATATATACATATGTGATATATAATATATAATACACAGACACATATGCCCTACTGGTTTTGTTTCTCTGGTAGAACTCAGACTAAGTATATAGTGAAAGGTCAGTCTCCATTCACCCCAACGTCCTTCGTCCCAGAGGCAGCCACTGCTATTTTTTTGTTTATCCTCCCAGAAATATTTTTATAAACATACATATGTATAAGTATGTTTATATATATATAGTTTGTATTACACAAACGACTACTTAACTTCGCGGCTGGCCAGTACAGGGATCGAAACCTGGACCTTGGTGTTATCAGCACCACCAACTGAACAAACTGGCCAGCCTGGTTCACGTTTTTAAAACTTCGTTTTGGAGATCATCAGTGCAGGTATCTGCTTCGTTCCTCTGAACTCAGTAATATTACAGTATATGGACGCGCCTTACTCTTTATTATATTGTTGGTGGACATTTAAGTTTTTGCCAATGTGGCATTTTCTAGTCGCAGTGAATACCCTTGGGCATGTTTCTTGAGCACACACAATAATGCCGCTAGATTCGAAGAAATGGAATTGCGGAGTCAAAGTAAAAGTGCGTTTAAAATGGAAATATACTGCAAAAATGCCCTCGGAGACGTGGTCCCAAATTACACTCCGAATAGCAATATAGCCACTCTTGCTTGCCGAGAACTCTCCGGTGCTATCGAACTTTCCAATTTTTGTAATCCCACGTGTGAAAATGATGCTCGAAAGTGGTTTCCATGGGCATTTGCCTCGTTACAGGTAACGTGGACCGTCGCTTCAGTATTTAAAATCGTCTGTATTTCAAACGAAGTTTTAAGGACCCTTTCAGAAGCCCCATCCCGAAGGTACTCGGTCCTTTGCCCCCACATAACATGGCGCCTACCGCGGTTACTTCCGTGATCCCCTGGAGACGGTCCTCCCGGCCAACATCAAAGATGGAGTCCCGGCCCGCGGCCTCCCCTTTGCGCACGCTCTGCTGGCCCCCCACACCCACTCTC
>NW_007726339.1:353206-381528 GCF_000696425.1 Galeopterus variegatus | reverse complement strand
CGGCGGGAGGCCACAGGGAGGGCGGACGGGCGTCGCGAGTCTTCACCGGCCGTTTCCGGGGTCTCGTCAGATGTGAGTCCCGATGGAGCAGCCCGAGCAAGGCGAGCAGCCGGCGCCGCGGCAGCCATGGGGCAGGCTCCTCCGCCTGGGCGCCGAGGAAGGCGAGCCGCACGTCTTGCTGTGGAAGCGAGAGTGGACCATTGGGCGGAGGAGAGGTACGGAGGCCGGGCCGGGGCGGAGGAGAGGGGCCGGGGCCGGGGCCAGGACGAGGTCGGGCCGACGAACCCACTCCCACTCAGTTGTGGGCAGGCCCCGGGGGCAGGGATGCGCCGTGCTCTCCAGTTTTTCCTGTGAAATGGGCTCTCGTTATAAGAGCTGCCATTTATTCACTTGTTTCTCTGCCCAGTCACTTTTCTGAGTGCTTCGTGCACATCATTTAACCCTCATTGTAACTGTATAAAGTAGTCGCATTAATATATCCTCCAGAATGCAATGTTCTCAAGTTCATTAGTATACAAAGTATCTTGTCTGATCACAGTGGAATGAAATTAAAAGTCAATAACAAAGGGAAAACTGGAAAATTCACATGTGTGTGGAAATTAAACACCACATTTTTAAACAACTGATAGGGCAAAGGAGTCGTCACAGGCGATGTTAGAAGATACCTAGAGACAAATGAAAACGAAAATAGAATATTCCAAAATTTATGGGATGCAGCTAAAGCAGCGCTCAGAGGGAAATTTAGAGCTGTAGTGCCTACATGAAAAAAGATCTCAAACCCAAGCTTCTAGAATATTTATTTAATAAACCTGGGAAGCTAAGGACTTGAACAAAATCACACAACTACTGAAAGAAGATGTCCCCACCCTTCACACTTACTACCTCTAGACTCCTAAGTGACCATCTGGTTATTTGACTTCCTTGTAGCTTTCCTACAGGGAGAGAAGTGCATTGGTCAGGTTAACAAAAATATTCAGTTTATCTGAAGAGTAATAAATTAGCACTTTGACTTTATACTTTGCAAAAAGGGGGGAGGGGGCAGAGAATGATTAAAATAGCTATTTAGAAGCAAATGGTTTTTTGTTAATTTTACCCCTTATACAGGTTGAGCATCCCTAATTAGAAAATCCAAAATGCTCCAAAATCTTTTGAGCACCAGTGTGACACTCAGAGGAGTATTTTGGATTTCACATTTTCAAATTAGGGATGCTCAACTGGTTAAGTATCTGCAAATATTCCAGAATCTAAAAAAAAAAAATCTGAAATTTGAAACACCTCTGGTCTCAATCATTTTGGGTAAGGGATACTCAACCTGTAATGCCCTGCACGTTTTTTTTGTTTGTTTGTTTCATTGGCAATCTTAGGTCCCAATATCAAGTTAAAAACTTTTTTTGAGGGGCCGGCCCAGTGGCGCACTGGATAGTGCACCAGTTGGGAAGCGCGGCGGCGCTCCTGCCCGAGGGTTCGGATCCCACATACAGACCAGTTCCCGCTCACTGGCTGAGTGAGGCGCGGGAGCAACGCCGAGGGTTGCGATCCCGTTGCCGGTCCCCGGTCCGGTACGGGGGCAACACTGAGGGTTGCGATCCGTTGCTGGACACGGAAAAAGACAAAAGACAAAAAAAAAAAAAAAACTTTTTTTGACAAGTTGGAAAGCATTACATATCATTTGAAACTTTTAAAAATGCTTTAATTGTCTTCAATTGATATTCTAGGAGGTTTAGTGAAGAGCAGAGGCCTGGGAGACAAATGGCCCGGGTTTCCAAACTCGCACCAACATATAACTTGCTTTGGGCTAAAAACGTACCTTTCTGTGCCTTTTTTTTTTTTTTTTTTAATGATGACTGGTAAGGGGATCTTACTCTTGATTTGGTGTTGTCAGCACCACGCTCTCCCAAGTGAGCTAACCAGCCATCCCTACAGAGGGATCCGAACCCGTGGCCTTGGTGTTATCAGCACCACACTCTCCCAGCTGAGCCATGGGCCGGCCCCTTTCTGCGCCTTTGTACCTTCTTCATAGAGTTGCTGTGAGGATTTAATGAGATACATGAACTGCTAAGAAGGAGCTTGGTTTAGAGTTAACACTTGTTAGCCATTGTTATTATAACACATTATACATGTTATTACATATTAAGGAGCAAAAAACATGTTAAGCTGATCTGCTTAAATAGAAATTCTTTTAGTGAATGTACTCATAACGTTGTCAGCAAAAACATAAAGATTGTTGTACTAGTCTGTTAATACTGCCATAACAAAGTACCACATTCTGCGTGGCTTAATAGATACGTTGTGGAGGCTGGGATGTTCAAGATCAAGCATTATTTTGGGGAAAAGGGCACCGAATTAATATGTGTTGATGTGTAGGAAGGAATACAGGAACCTGGCTTTCTCAAAGAGCTCCCTGTTCTCACAGAGTAGCAGAAATGTACACCAGCCATGCTAGAGATTTGAATGGGAACTCAATGAATGGGAAGCAGGGCAAACACCAAGAATAGAACTTTAGTACAGAGCATCTTGGTTCCAAATCAGAATGCTATTGTTCCGAGGTGGAAAAGCCTCTAGTAAAAACCCACTCAGGTCACACAGTGACTGGCACTGGAACTGGGGCTTCAAGGAGATCATCCTGGTTGTTATGCTTAGTGCAATAGGAAGATGTTGACCACAGGTGATATTTGCCTTGAATAAATGTAACAAAGTACGTCCAATAACGTAGAATGTTTGTGCAAATAAGATTCTTAATAATCCAGTTTTATGGAGGTGTAATTTGCATATGGCAAAATTCACCTCTTTTGGTGTCAGTTCCTTGAATTTTGAACCACCACTATAGTCAAGATGCAGAACATTCTTTCATGCCAAAAAGTCCCCTGATGGCCCTTTGGAACCAATCCCATCCCCTTAGTGCCAGCTCCTGGCAACTACCAGTCTGATTTCTGTCTCTTTCTTCTGCCTTTTCCAGAATGTCATCTATGTGTACTCACACAGTATTCCACTACAGCCTTTTGTGTCTGGCTTCTTTCCATTGACAATGCTTTTGAGATTCATCCTTTGCTGTTGTGTGTATCAGTAGTTTGTTCCTTTTTATTTCCGGGTAGTATTCCACTGTTTGGATGTACCACAGTTTGCTTATTAGTTTACTATTGGTTGATGGAAGTTTGTAGCTTCTTGTTTTTGGTTATCAGAAATAAGCCTACTATAAGCATTAGTGTACAGTCTTTGTATGGAAATACATTTCTATTTCTCTTAGCTAAATACCCAGGAGTGGGATTAGGTCATGTGGTAAGTATAGGTTTATCTTGATAAGAAACTGCAGACAGTTTTCCAAAGTGGCTGTACCATTTTTCGTTCCCACTAGTAATGTATGAGAGTTCAGTTTTTCCACTTTCTCCTAGGCAACACTTGGTGTGGCCAGTCTTAATTTCTCAGCCAGTTCTTGTTTAGTGTGTAGTGGTATTTCATGGTTTTAATTTGCATTTCTCTGATGACTAATGATGATGCTCATCTTTTCATGTGTTTATTTGCCATCCATATGTCTTCTTTGATAAACTATTTAAATCTTTTTTAATTGCATTGATGGCTTTCTTTTTTTTTTTTTTACTGACCAGTAATGGGATCACAACCCTCGGTGTCGCGCCCGTACCGGGGACCGGCAACGGGATCACAACCCTCGGTGTTGCACCCGCACCGCGCTCAGCCAGTGAGCGGGAACCGGTCTCCACATGGGATCCGAACCCTTGGCGGGAGCGCCACCGCGCTCCCAAGCAGCGCACTCTCCAGTGCGCCACCGAGCCGGCCCGATGGCTTTCTTTTTTTTTTTTTTACTGACCAGTAATGGTATCACGACCCTCGGGGTCGCGCCCGTACCGGGGACCGGCAACGGGATCACAACCCTCGGTGTTGCACCCGCACCGCGCTCAGCCAGTGAGCGGGAACCGGTCTCCACATGGGATCCGAACCCTTGGCGGGAGCGCCACCGCGCTCCCAAGCAGCGCACTCTCCAGTGCGCCACCGGGCCGGCCCGATGGCTTTCTTTTTTATTGAGTTTTTTAAGACCTTTATCAGATATGTTTTACAAATATTTCTGCCCCATCTGGCTTGTCTTTTCATCATCTTAAACAGTTTCTTCCCCCCCGCCCCCCCAATTTTGTTACACAGTCTCTTTTGAAGAACAGGTATTTACTTTCTTTTTTTTGTTTTTTTGGCTGCTGGCCTGTACAGAGAATTGAACCCTTGACCTTGGTGTTAGAAGGCTGTGCTATAACCAGCAGAGTTAACTGGCTAGCCTCTATGAACTTTTGAATCAACTTGTTAGTTTGTACAGGCCTTCTGGGATTTTGATTGGGATTGCATTGAATCTGAAAAAATCTGGGGGAGAACTGTTATCTTAACAATATTGAGTCTTCTGATCCACACACCCATAGGGCAATGATGGGATCAAGGCCCAGGCAAAGGAGAATCAGGTTGTGATTCCATGCGGAACATTTAGGCAAAATAAATTTGCATAGTCACTGTCTCCTTGCCAAATTCTTCACTTTTTAATTGCCTGTAATATCTTATAATATTTTTATGTATTATCATAGACTACAATTATAAGCAGTAATGATTAGATATAAAAAGCTTCTGAAAGCTTTTGTTCTTTTGATTTAAGAAGAGAGCAAGTATTTGAGGATTTTTCCCTCCTACATTTAATGATGATATAATAATTGTATTCAGTTATAGATGCATTCCGCTTCTGTTTTATATTTTCTTATACATGTACATGTGCCTATGATGATTTGCTCAATCATATTTCTGTGACTTTGTCATAGTTTCAATTTTATGATGACTTATGAAACCTCTGTGAATGAAACAGAAGAAATTAAGAGTTAAGATACTAAAGAATTAATTAAACCCCTTAGTTTTTGTAAAATTCTAATAATATTTATCAGACTGGTTGTATGTGTGTGCATATTGTAAAATTGTCATTAAGAAGCTTTCTATGTGTAGCTGGAGGTGTTGATGGGGTAACTTATAGGTAATGGGAGTTCAAAAAGTCTCTGGACATGGCCTGCCCCTTTACTTTAGGTTAACACTTAAATACTTTTTAAATTTCTTCATATTTTTCTTGATTAAATGTTTCCTTAAGTGTGTACAGTGGGAATCCTACTTCAAAGCACGTGCTTTGGTAGAGCAAAGGGCAGTGGTGTTCCCAGTACCCATGATCACATCCAGTGTCCTCCCGCCCTCTCTGTTTTAGGTTGTGACCTTTCATTCCCCAGCAATAAATTGGTCTCTGGAGATCACTGTAAAATTGTAGTGGATGAAAAATCTGGTCAGGTGGTGCTGGAAGATACCAGGTGAGCTCTTCTTGAACTTCTTTTCTGTTTGCTCTTGTAGCTTAAGAAGCCAGACTTACACAGTGCTTTGCGTATCGTGCTGAGAAGAAGAAATGCTGTGTTTTTCATGAGATAACAGTGGCTTGTTTTCTAATGTATTGAAATTAAAACAAATATTTCTCAGAAATCAGACTTAAAAGACATTGATAAATTTTGGTTCTTGCAAACTTATTCAAGTTTGACTTCTTTTTCTCAAATCGAAAACTATTTTTTGTTAATAAATTCTCATAGAACTTAAGTAGTATGTAGATAGTGGAAAGCTTTCCAACATCTCACTCACACGTTAAAAAATGCATATGTAAGTATATTTATTTTGCATAAATAAGATTATACTACACATATGGTTGTACATATCTGCTTTTTTTTTCACTTACAGTATTTTATGGAGTACTTAACATGTCAGTACATCTGGATCTATCTCATCTTTTTCATTATTTTATGATAATTTACTTGTCATTTTTCTTACTGGTAGACATTTATTATTTTGGCTTTTTGTCATTATAAATGACACTGCAGTGACTCTCCTCCAAACTCTGCATTTATGTCCGATTATTTTCTTGGGATAATTTCTTGGAAGGGAACACTGGGTCAGAATGTGCTTATTTTAAATCTGGTACAAATGGCAGGTGGCCTTCCAGAACTATGTTGAGAGTGTACTTTTCCCACTGAATGATTTTTTTTAATGAGATTCTTTGGTAACTAATAGTTTCAGGGATAGAAGACTAGGAAGTAGACTTTATTAGGAAGAACTGATTCTCCTTTTCCTCTTCTAAGAGGTAGCACATCAAGTTCTTTGTTCTTAGCACAGTGTAGAGAACAGAGTGCTGGTTCTGGAGCCATCCTGCCTGTGTCGGGGTCTGGTTTCTCCATGCTGGCTGTATGACGGTATTAGTTTCTTGTAGCTGTTGTAACAAATTACAAACTTAGTGGCTTAAAACAACACAAATTTATCATCTTATAGTTATGGAGGCCCAAAGTCCAAATCAAGGTCTGGGCAGGGCTGGTTCCTTCTGGAAGCTCTGGAGGAGAATCTGTTCCCTGCTTTTTCCAGCTTCCAAAGGTGCCCATATTCCTAGGCAGAGGAGGGCTGGAGGGGTGGGGGTGGAGGCCCAGAGGTCTCGAGTGGCCAGAGCAAGTGGGGAGTGGCCAAGCCACATTTGGGAGTTCGGGCTTTTGTTGCCTGAGAGCAGTGAGAAGTCAGAGGAGTAGAATAATCAAATTTTTTATTTAGAAAGAGTGTGAGCATAGCTTATGGGGAGAAGCCTGGCAGCAGAGGTCCTAGCTGCACTTTAGTAGTCGAGGTTGAGGTTGGCAAACTGGCTGCCGCTGCTTGTTTTTGTAAGTTTTACTGGGATTGGCCACTCGTTTACACACTGTCTGTGGCTGCTCTTGCGCTGCAGTATCAGAGCTGAGTAGTTTTGACAGAGGCCATGGGACTGTAAAACCTAAACTGTTTACTGTCTGGCCCTTTACAGAACACATTTCCTGCCCCTGACCCCAGGGAACTGTGGTGGAAATCTGCTCAGATAAATCCTCTCCACCACTGGGGCCTTGGGAGTGATGCTGCAGAGCTCAGGCATGTGGTGGTTTGAATGACTGAAATGGGATTGCTTTGCTCAGTGACTGAGTTTTATTTGTTTGGTACACGGTGTTCTTTGTCCGTCATCATCCAGCTGACTCCTGATCTTCCATCAGGTCTCCACTTGAATTCCCTCCCAGGGATGCACTTCCTGTCCCATCTGATTTAGTTTCCTCCTGTCTGTCCCCACCACACCCTGGGCCTGGGGCACCTGCCATGGCCACTTCCACTGGCGCAGACTGGTCCTTGAATGACTCGGGTGCCTGCCCAGGCAGACCTGCACACAGGGGCCCACAGCATCTTCCCCTGAGAGTCCAGCCTTTGTTTACCTTCTTCCTGGAGCCCGTATCTTAGGACGGATAAGAACTTATTTGAAGAATGAGCAGACCAGAGTGGTGGCTGCAGTGGGTGTATCTGTGGACAGTACTAAGTGCGGCTCAGGAGAGGCTGGAAGTGAAAGCACAGTGCCACTGACGAGGCAGGTGGAGGGAGCCTGGCTGTGGAGCAGGAGAAGTGTTAAGTAAGCCTCGATTCAGCGGCTTGGTTGCCAGTTAGGTTGTCAGTAAGGGAAGAACAGGCAAGCTTTTTCTCAAGAGAGTTGAAAGCAGTGCTTGCATATATGCATTGTTAAATAATTACATCATTCTGATGAGTATTTTCAGAATACTGAGCTACTTTCCTAGTGGCGGTAGAAAAAAAATGTTTAACACCAAGTTACTTTAGGATAAATTGCATTTTTGTTTTCTTTACAGTACCAATGGAACAGTAATTAACAAGCTGAAGGTCGTCAAGAAGCAGAGTTGCCCTTTACAGACTGGGGATGTCATCTACTTGGTGTACAGGAAGAATGAGCCAGAACACAGTAAGAGAGAGGAAAACTCACTGGGCTTAGACACATGCATGGCTGGTGTACTGTGGGGAGTCCAGCTGAGGCTGGGAAGCATCTTCAGAAAGAGTCTGTTGAAACAGATAGTTCCTGAAGGAATGTCTGTATTCCCTTTACAGTTTATATAGATTCTTGGTGTAAATAGTATCTGTTGAAGAATGGGAATGTTGACTTTGTAGCCTGAGCTCCAGCCATTCTTCAGGAACACCACCGTGGCCGTGAGCAGTGAATCTAAAAGTGGCAACCAAGGAGAAATGGATGGGAATGGGTTAGGTTATACAGCAGAAGAATCTGAGCTGTGGGGAATAAGACCTAGGAATAGGGGCCTATGGGCCATAGATAGTTATGCTTTTTGAGACTTTAGAGCAGACAGCAAAGGTTACACTGCATTCCAGTGGGACTTTTCCAGCTCCAGGAATCTGTTTGTGGAAGAATGATAACAGGACAAGGGGAGTTTGGGAGTTCTTTGAAGGTCACCTCTGAAATATTTAAAGACCATCAATGGTAAGGAAGGGAAGAAGGGGGCAGATATTCCTTAGGTCATCTTCAGTGTAATCAAAACCAGCCCCTTGCCCACACAGAAGGATTTTGAATCTGTTCCTTTTGGTAGTTTGAAATGATAAGCACAGCATAGATTTACCTTAGTCTGCCTCCTAATGCCAGACTTTTTTTCCTGAGGCTTATGTATTTTAAAGTTTGTAAAGCTGTTTTGGATTACTTGTTTTGAAATAACTCAAACTGATGAATGTTGTTACAAGCTGATAAGTCAAGATAATTAACAGAGACAAGTGGACTGTGGTGTGACTGGAGGGAACAGGAGAGAGATGAATTCTCCCTTGGCTCACGGGCCGTCACTTCTCTGATTGATTCATTTCCTTTTAGATGTGGCGTACCTCTATGAATCTTTAAATGAAAAGCAAGGCATGACACAAGAATCCTTTGGTAAGTAAGATGATAGTAAAGAAGTAGATGAGTGTTAAAGGCTGTTGAATGCTTAAGAGAAACACCTTCCAGTCCACTGGACTGTCTCTCCCGCAGTAGTGGCATCCACCTGGACCTTGAATGTGCGCTCCTGATCCTTTGTGCTTACAGAAGCTAATAAAGAAAACGTGTTCCACATGACCAAAGATACCTCAGGTGCAGGGCGAGGTGACGAACCCCAGCTCCCACCACCGTCGCCTGCCACTCAGGCGTGTTTTGAGGAACCACAGCCATCAACGTCGACCTCAGACCTCTTCCCCACGGCCTCTACCTCTTCCATGGAGCCTGCTTCTGCAGGGCGAGAACTCTCCAGTTCCGGTGAGAGGGATGTGTCCTTATTCGTGTCACATGAGATCATGGTGGTAGTTGTGTAGTTTTTTGTTCACTAATCCTTACCTATGTTGTCACGGAGACAGAGAAGCCACTAAAGAATGGTACAAGGTTCTCAGCAGTAAGATTGCTTAGTAGCAAATATTGACTTGTTCCACCCCCAAGAGAAATGCTGAAGATCAGGGACTGTAGTGTCATGGTTTTTTTAACTATTTGATTGAGATATAATTTACATACCATAAAAATCCCCCCGGTAAAAACATATACTTCGGTGGTTTTTAGTCCATTCACAAGATTGTCTAACCATCACCACTACTTCCAGAACACTTTCATCACCCAAAAGAAAACCCATACCCATGTGCAGTTACTCCCTATCCCCTTCTCCCTCCAGCCACTGGCTGCTCCTAATTTGCTTTCTGTCTCTATAGATTTGCCCATTCTCGACATTTCGTGTACATGCAATCATCTAATATGTGGTCTTGTGACTGGCTTCTTTCACTTGGCATAATGTTTTCAAAATTCATCCAGAGTAGTTAGCACATTATTTAGAACCAGTTTTACGTGTTCCTTATAGCATGAACAGTTTTTACCTTCCTTCATGGTCATTGGGAAAAATTCACACCATCTGGGTACACGCAGTATGATGTGAATGTTTTCTTATAGGTGTTGTTACACTATACATATTAATTTTTTTAATTTACTTTTTTAGTTATTTTTCTGTATTTTTCTTCCAGATTATCTTTAGACTTAGCTTTTTAAGTTTTAAAAAATGTCTTTGAGATTTTGATTTGGGGAGAATGGTGTTTTTCCCTGTTTATTAAGCTCTCTGCTGTTCTCTAGTAGTTTTATATCTTTCTTCAGATAGTTTTGGGATAATTCTTATTTATTCCTAGACCACTTGAGTCTCTCATTCTTACATTGTATAGCAATCTGCAGATTTCTCATGAACAGAAGATCCTTTTAAATCTTAGTTAGGGTGTGTTTGGATGTGACAGAAAACCTGGTTCCCATAACAAGGTTGGAGACACACAGCCCAGAGTGGGCCCAATAGCTCATGATGTCCCAGAGACTTTCCCCTGTTCATTGCTGCTTTTGTATACTCAAGCTTTGCATCTCAGGGTCTCCAGATGGCTGTCAGAGCTTGAGACTTCACAGCCACATTCAAGGAAAGGAACCAGGGAGCATCTGTGAAAAGGACCCTTGTTTCAAGTGGCTGTCTCGCAGCAGTGAGAGAAGTCTCTCTGAGAAGATGCTCCTTCCTTCTCGCTAGCCAGTCTGGCTGCCCTGCTACAGGATATTCATTTTTTTTCCCCATCTGTTTAAGTATCTAGTGGGGTTTTGGGAAGGAGAGGCAATAAGTGCAGGGATGCAGCATGCCTTCTTGAAACTGGACATCTTCTCCCACACCATCTGAACCTATTTCCAGTTTTGTTAATTTGTTTTTTTTACTTCCTAATTCTCTTGCTTTTTCTTAACACAGGCAACCCCCACCTCTCCTATTAGTTATTCTCCGTAAGACTTCTAGGTGCTGCCCCCTTCCTCATCCAGAGGCCCCTTTGGATAACCCTAACTCCTCAGCAGCAAAACCTTCCAAGTAACATTCTTCCCTCTTTTCCCAGGTTGACAACATCCACCATCTGAAGGGCAACATTCTCGTGTGTGGCTGTGACTTTTCAGGACACATGTGAAAGGGCCTCTTAGACGCTCATTGAGATGTTTAGTTGAGAAAAAGGCGGTGGACAGTGAGCACAGGGCAGTCTTCACCCATTACTTCTGGAGATTACATGAGCAGCTTGGACCAAACCAATGACAGAAAGAGTTCCTACCAGCCCGTCTGTCCTATAAACTTCTTTTTTTTTTTTTCCTTTTTGTCTTTTTTTTTTCATGACCGGCAACGGATCACAACCCTCAGTGTCGCGCCCGTACCGGGACTGGCAACGGGATCGCAACCCTCGGTGTTGCGCCCGCACCTCGCTCAGCCAGTGAGCGGCCGGTCTGTATGTGGGATCCGAACCCTCGGCGGGAGCGCCACTGTGCTCCCAAGTGGCGCACTGTAGCAGTGCGCCACCGGGCCGGCCCTGTCCTATAAACTTCTAAACCGTAGCTCCGCCATCTCAAAGGCTCTTTTGATTTACCTTCCTTTTAACTTTATTATCTCAGATCCACAAGTAAAAGAAAATGAAATCACACTTTGAGATGAAAATATGCCAGATTTGGTTGAAGTTTTATAAGCTCTGTAAGCCTGTGTTTTTTCGTGACCGGCAACGGATCGCAACCCTCAGTGTCGCGCCCGTACCGGACCGGGACCGGCAACGGGATTGCAACCCTCGGTGCTGCGCCCGCACCTCGCTCAGCCAGTGAGCGGCCGGTCTGTATGTGGGATCCGAACCCTCGGCGGGAGCGCCACTGTGCTCCCAAGTGGCGCACTGTAGCAGTGCGCCACCGGGCCGGCCCTGTCCTATAAACTTCTAAACCGTAGCTCCGCCATCTCAAAGGCTCTTTTGATTTACCTTCCTTTTAACTTTATTATCTCAGATCCACAAGTAAAAGAAAATGAAATCACACTTTGAGATGAAAATATGCCAGATTTGGTTGAAGTTTTATAAGCTCTGTAAGCCTGTGTTCTCTTCATAGTATCATCCCGATCCCTTAAAACTCAGACCCAGGCATGAATGGAATGCATGTGGTTCTCCACAGCTGTTTCCAGAACCTGGTGCCTCACCCGGGTGATGTTAGCCCCAAAGAGGTAGAAGTGATATTTAGTCCATCTCAGGGTGGCTCCCAAGCATTTCAAGTACAACAAGCATGGACAAGGAGGCAAGTTATGAGCACTTTGTATTGAGTGCAAATCTCCAACTACCTGCCTAGATAAAATATAAGCATGTCTATAGTCCCAGACTGTGTATTTTATGGGGCTATTATAAGACCCTCTTCAGAACTGAAGCACGCAACAGCTCTGGCCTATAGAGAAACCAACTTCACCAGTGAAATTGTTTTCTATTCCATTCTGTCTATATGCATAGCATGGTGTGTAGTGTGATTCTTTTTGAGAATGTTCTCATTTCTTTAAAAGGGCAATACATTTATATATCGTGTATTATTTATTTATTTATTTATTTATTTATTTATTTATTTATTTATTTATTTATTTTTTCTTTCTTCTGACCGGTAAGGGGGTCATGGTGTCGTCTGCACCACGCTCAGCCAGTGAGCACACTGGCCATCCCTATATAGGATCAGAACCCGCGGCCTTGGGGCTACCAGTGCCGCATTCCCGAGTGAGCCACGGGGCCGGCCCATATTGTGTAATTTTTAAAAATAAAATTTTTTTTTTTTTAGGGCCAAGCCCGTGGCGCACTCAGGAGAGTGTGGCACTGGGAGCGCAGCAGCGCTCCCGCCGCGGGTTCGGATCCTATATAGGGATAACCGGTGCGCTCACAGCGCTCACTAGCCGAGCGCGGTGCGGTCGGTCTCAAAAAGGACAAAAAAATAAAAAAATAAAAAATAAATAAAATTTTTTTCTATCTGTATGCTTAAGTGTATACATAGTAGCAAAATAAGTATAGTTTTTTTTTTTTTTTTACCAAGCACCTACTAAATGTGAGGTAGTGTGCTGAGTGCTTTTAATAAGTTATAAGGTAATTCTCACCACGATGGGGCCTGTCAGAGAGGTTTTGTTATTATAATCCTCATTCTGGAGATGAGAAACCTGGTTAAGCAGAGGACTCTCAGGATCACAGCGTGAGTGCCGGCCAGGGGCCAGCCCAGGAAACGTCTCTCTTCCTTCAGTATATGAGTTAATTTGTTCCCAAAACAATTCTCTTTTTTCTTTTGGCTGCTGTAGGCCAATTTCTTCTTTTTTCAAATAATAACACTTACCATTTGAATATTATAAACTAGACACGTATTATACTATGATATTATAAACCATAGGTCTTTATTAAGATAGAGGTTATTTGAAGGCTCGCCTATTTTTCAGGGTCATTCCAGTTGTTTATGACTCTAGCTTCCTGCTTTGTGGATCAGGACTATCCCTGCAAGTTACTGCTCTCTCTCCTCCCCTCTATCTTATTTCTTGGGAAAATAGATCACACTTGCCACCATCCCTGCTTTTGTCTGAAGCTCCTCATCCTCTGTTGGGGTGTCTCTATCTTACACAGACCCCTATTTAGACACCGCTTATGACATAATGTGTACTATGTGGTTATTATAAGGATTTGCTTTGTGTTAGACTCTGTTCCAGGGCTGGTCCCAGTCAGAGGCATCTCTGCGTGTCCTTCCCTGTGAAAGTGTTACTAGCCCCCAAATCCTCCTGGCACTGTGAGAGACACACATGCATTTAAGACTGAATTAAGGGTAGGGGTATTTCTGATGAGCCAGATATCATTCTTAAATGGTGGTATCTTGGATTGCAGGCTGCACTTTACCCACGTGTTTTCCCCTTTTGAGGTGATGAGTGAGAACTTGTCTGCTCCTCTCACAGGATCTGGGGGTGCAGGCATCTCCACAAAAGGACATGGCCCATTTGTGGCAAGTGGTGACATCTTCAGCTCTGCCTCAGCTCTCCCAGTCAGAGAGGGAGCATCCTTTTCCTTGTCGGAACCCCAGGATCAAGAGGATTTGGAGCCCAATAAAAAGAGGATGAAAGGAGGTGAGTCTTGTGGTTGGTTCTATGTGTCTTTTTCTGTCTCGTGAGCTCCGTCAAGCACCTCACGATGCTGGCAGATGCGCTCTGTGCTATGGTGGCCACTGCTCTCTGGGAGGGCCTTGTTTTCTGCAGAAGCATGTAGACCCTGCCTCATGTTGATACCTGTAACACAGCATTTTCTGAATGAGCTTTTTCTTTCCTGTTTTCATAATCTGGATAGAACTGTATTTACTACTGGGCTGTGCTCTTGGTCTGGAAGCAGTGCATTCCGAATTACAGAATTGATCTAAAAGTCCTGTGTTCTGTTGTGACAATAATTTATAAAAATACGTTATCTTTAAGTGATGGTTTAAAATTTCACATTGAAGATGATGTAAATAAAAATGTACACTTTAAAAGCCAAAGTTAAAAAGATTATAAAAAACATTTGGGGACGTTGTGGTAGATGATAGCTATGCAGCAGGCCCAGAGAGCAGCCAGCAACTGGAGCAGTGTGACAGGAGAGAGGTTCTGGGGGAGAAACTGGATCATCTGGTTTCTGAGTGGCACTGAATTGGGAGGCCATGGAAAGTATCACCAGCACTTACATAAAAAAAATAAGGAAGTATAAGAATGAGGCAGTTTTTAACAAGAGCAAAAGTTAAAATTTGTATAAGGCAGAATAATTAATTATAGTACACTACTTGGCTCAGCAGTGAATGCTTACATAAGCATAACAATATAAATGCAAGATAATGAACCAGTAGTGTGTTATGATAATATTGGGAAGGGAGTCTCTACCTAATAGATGTCAGCAGATGATGTCTAAAATTGATAAACAAGATGTAGCATTATAATTCAGAAACACTGAGGTAAATACCAGAAGAAACAGCTAAAAGACACGAAAGTAGTTTCTTCCATGGAGAGAAATTGAGGAGAGGCTAGGGCAGAGGATGGCTGCCTTTGTTTTCTTCTAAATATTTGACCTTTTAAATTGTATGTAAGTTTTTCTTTAATTAAAAATAAAAATTAGTCTGTGATTACCAAGCGTTATAGAATTATGGGCATTATAGAAAAATTAGAACACTCCAGAAGAAAAAAATTTCTAAAGCAACTGGTAACATCTTAATGAGTCCATGCTTTCCAGCACTTTCCTGTGTACATGAGTCATGTTTTTTTGTTTGTTTAAACAAAAATGATGGCTATGTCAACCATTCTAAAACAAAACTTAATCATCCTGGAATATGAGACTTACTTGGGGCTTTCTTAAAATCCTCCTTTATAAATATAGACATGGCTAGGACTGTGTGTCTTCTGCTTCTAGTGGGCAGTAGAGGTCTGAGGATTTTCTGAGTACAGGTTAAGACATTTGTAAAACCAAAAGACTGTGCATTTATTTCCTCCTTTGTTGTGACAGCTAGAATGCATCTCTTTCTCTCGCAGACAGGGAGCTTGACCTGAACCTTCACTTGTTAGTCACAGACCAATGTAGAAACACCCAGACTATCTGTGAGGAGGTCAGAGCTGTGGCCGTGAAGCCAGACAAGATGGAGGAGACACTCACGTGCATCATCTGCCAAGACCTGCTGCATGACTGCGTGAGGTATGCTGGCCTCATGCCCCAGGGAGCTCACAGGGAGCAGACAAGGTACAGCACATCCCTGTCCATGGGGGAGGAGGTGGCCATGGACAGCAAGAACCTTTGGGTTTTGTTTGGCATGGAATCTGCTGTTGAGGTTACCATTTTCATTTTACTTGTGTGGCAAACAAGGAGAAAACCTGGAGCCTGGAGACCACCGCTGTAGAATCCGCAAGATTTTGTCTGCATTGGTTTTGACTGACACGGTTCATGAGTAAGCTAGAGAGCCTGGTCTCCACCTTGCACACAGATGAAATGAACTGTAAAGTTTTTTTTTTTTTCCTTTTTGTCTTTTTTACTGACTGGTAATGGGATCGCAACCCTCGGTGTCGCGCCTGCACTGCGCTCAACCAGTGAGCGGACCGGTCTCTATATGGGATCCGAACCCTCGGCGGGAGCGCTGCCGCACTCCCAGGTGGCGCAGTGTGCCACTGGGCCGGCCCTGAACTGTAAAGTTTTAAATGTTTCCTAGTAAAAGAATGTAGTATTTAACACCAAGTGAATGTGCCAGCAGTAGCTTAGGAAGAGCCTAGTCCTTGCTTTTCTTTGAAATATAAGACTTAGAGCCTATCCGACTATCAATGTAAAAACACTTGTCTCTGTTGCTCGTATTCCTGAAGTCCTGAAAACACAGAGGCACATGGTCTCTAGTTTCTTTTCATTAACCAAGACTAAGCTGAAGTATTTTTAGGTTGAATAATGGACAGGCCCCATAGTAGGCCTGTGGCTCGGATTCAGTAGGCCCTTCTGTCTGGGTGGGCCTGCTGCAGACCTTGGTCCGAGGGTCACAATTACAAATCTGTAGATGCTCTGGCTTCTGAGCTTGTGCTTTCAGTTTGCAGCCCTGCATGCACACATTCTGTGCAGCTTGCTACTCTGGCTGGATGGAGCGCTCGTCCCTGTGCCCCACATGCCGCTGTCCAGTGGAACGAATCTGTAAAAACCACATCCTCAACAACCTCGTGGAAGCGTACCTTATCCAGCATCCAGGCAAGTGGGGGCAGCCCACCCAGACCTTTCCTCCTTCAGGTGCTGGGGATGCGAGCTCAGCTGTGAATGGCCTAGGCTGTGTCCACCTGGGTATGTCTTCCTGCCAATGAATGGTGCTGTGTTCTTTGAATTTTAGACAAGAGTCGCAGCGAAGAAGACGTGCGAAGTATGGATGCCAGGAACAAAATCACTCAAGACATGCTGCAGCCCAAAGTCAGGAGGTCTATTTCTGATGAAGAGGGGAGTTCAGAGGACCTGCTGGAGCTGTCAGACGTTGACAGTGAATCCTCAGACATTAGGTAAATCCTGCGCTTGCTGGAGGTATAGTCGGTACAGTGCCTGAGAGTTTACTCCTGGGGTGGACAACATGGGGTCTGAGTCCTGGCTTTGCCCCTTAGCAGCCAAGTTCTTTAGTAGTTTGAGCTTGTTTTCTGACATTGGGTGGTAACAGCACCTCCCTGGTGAGGCGGGGCGAGGGTGGGATGAACACTGACGTTCAGCCAGGGTGTGAGCTGCAGGCAACTATGATATGTCTTTCGATCTTCCTCTGATGCCACGCCCTGGGCCTCGATTCACTGGCTATGACAAAAAGTCGTAATTTAGTATGTTAGTTTTTTCCTCAC
The DNA here is from genome assembly GCF_000696425.1 of Galeopterus variegatus. Classification (NCBI taxonomy): domain Eukaryota; kingdom Metazoa; phylum Chordata; class Mammalia; order Dermoptera; family Cynocephalidae; genus Galeopterus; species Galeopterus variegatus. The sequence continues at coordinate 364,501 of NW_007726339.1, read as the reverse complement.
ACAGCATACTTATTCTTTGTAGTTTATCTAGTGATCATAACATCCTGCACCATGAGTTGCAGTATTTATCATTTCTCAGGATATTAGTACAGAAAAGGCACAATCATCTGGTTGAGAGGATACAGTCATAGGAGACTTTAACTGCTAACATGTTGGTGTTTGCTAACTCAGAAGCCCAGCATCTGAATTTTGGGTCAAAGCCATGATATATAAAAAAACAGTAAACAAGAAAATCCCAAAACTTTTATTATCTTTGTTTCTTTGTACAATATTTAGCAAGTGATAGCCAAGCAAAAAGAAGAAATTAGCATTTTATTATATCCATTTGGTTGTTCATATGTGTATTGATGCATTTATGCTTTCTTAACAAAATAGAATTTAATATACTAATACACTTTTGTGAAGATGAGATTATACTGTATGTATGATTCTGTAATATTTCCAACATCGTGCATTTGGAAACAGTGCCGCAGTGCCTATCCATACGTTTATATTTGTGCACGTGTCCAGTAATTTCATGTAGACAGACATGGAGAAGGGAAGTCATCAGGTCAGGGAACACAGCCAGGATACCAACTGCTGGACCCGCGATGTGCGTTATCCAGTAACCCATCAGAGAGGCGTGCCAGGGCCACTCTGCAAGGTGCACACAAGGGGTTCTTTGCTAGTTTAGTGGGACGAAAAGGTAATCTTGTTTTTGTTTGCATTTTTTGCGTTTTTTTCTCACAAATGAGGTTGAGCATCTCTTTTCATTGCTTTGTTTTTATCTAGTCAGGTCTTACCCATTCTTCACTCCTTGGGTCTGTCATTGATATCACGTTTAGGAGGCATTCTCAGAGAGAGAGAGAAGAGGAATCTTACGTATTTTTTCCTGTGGATTTCTTTTTTACAGTCTACTTTTGTCTTTAGTAGTTTCTGAAAGTACAGTCGAAGTGTAGTAAGGCAGGTGGCTCGGGGCATTGAGGGCATGCAGATGTGGGGTGGAGGGCCCTGCCAACTAGGCAGAAGGTGACTGGAGGATAGCGCGTTAGCCCTTGTGCTTTGTACCCTGGTTTTTACAAGGGGACAGCACAGAGCGCTTCCTGAGATGCATGGGAGCACGCTCTCGCACAGACTGGGCAAGCGTAGCAGGGCCCCAGCCTACTTACCCATGTGAGCCAGGTTTTGTCCCAGCGTGAGAGCGTGAGAGCCATGAATATGCATCCTGCTGTGGGACCTGAGAGGCCCCCAGGGATGCTGGGCAGGGAGGCGGGCCGGCCCTTCCCTTCACATACACCAGACAGCCACAGAGTGAGGACAGAGATGAGGCCTGGCACAGGGAGGAGGTGGCAGATCAACGCTGCCTTTAGTTGCCACCTGGCCCTGCACCTGTGAAACTCCCATGGTCTCAGCCCTGCCATATACTCACCTTGCAGTCAGCCATACATCGTGTGCAGACAGTGTCCTGAGTACAGACGGCGGGCGGCACAGCCCCTTCCCTGCCCAGCACCCGACAGTGAGCCAGGGGCTCCTCAGGCTCTCGGGGACGCGCCCTCGACGTCTGCCAGCCTCACAAGAGGTGAGACAGCACACCTTCCCATGGCTTTGTCCTTCTACTGCCAACCTCTGCTCAACTCTCTCCTGTGCCCCTCCCTGCCCTCCTGTCGTCTGCCTCATTGGTCCCACTGCTTCTTCTGGCTTGTTGATTTTTATAATTTGGGGCTAAAGAATGAGATAAGTAACTGTTTGTTTGTGGTTTCCCTCCTGGACACTCCTGGGAATTAACTATCCTGATTTTAGCACTTGGTCTCTCCCCCAGCCTGCTGCTTCAGGGCAGCTGACTTTCCCCAGTGGGGTTTGCCCAAACCAAAATGGCGTCATGCACCCATCCCTTGGACAAGAGGCTGGCTTCTCCCCAGCCATGGGTGCTGATGTTCTAGAAGCTGTCACTTGTCTCCAGAGTGGCCCTGAGCACTCTCCTGTCAGTTTCCTGTTTCCAGCAGGTGGGTGCCCAGGTGCCATCCAGGAAGATGAGGCAGAGCTGGTCAGGGGCTTCTGCAATGGCAGTTCTTGGCCCATCCACTCTGGTTCATGCAGAGCAGAAAGGCGGCCCTCAGGCCCTGCCTCTTGGCCGCTGGCTGGCCTGAGCTCATCATGTGGCCGCTGACCTGGGACTGTGGCTCAGAGTCACATTCTTAGCCATCCTGCTGGAATACTGTGCCACTGTTCTCTCAGTGGCTCCTTGTAGACCCTGGGGATGGGACAGGTGAGGCAGTGCTTGGCCACAGGTGTGGACACTTGTCTTGGGCCTAGTTTAACCTTCCACTCACCAACGTCATCTGGGCCACTAGACAGGCTCCCTCCTTTGCTTAGTGGGGGCCTACCAGCACCTCCCTCTGGACTTCTTAGAGTCCTGCTTGAGACCATGCATGTGGGACATGTATCACATATAGACAGACAGAGTCCCTTCGTAGGTGCTCAGTGAACATTAGCCGTGGAATTGCTGTGTGATGCTCAGTGGTGAGCTCCCCGGGGTGAATGTCCAGGGAGCTCGGCCACATAGACGCAGAGTTCTGGTGCTGAGTCAGTCAGTCTGCTCTCCGTGCCAGTTGACTGTTTATTCAAAGGATACAGATGTTCTCTCACTGCGGCCAAAATTAACTCTGTAACTTGCTTTGTTGCTTTATGATGCTTGTATGTGCTTTATGGGCCTGACCTTGCTTTATAGGAAATAGTAGAAAACCTTCCACCCATCTTTGAAATCTTGCTATAATCACTGGACCAAAAGACAATTTTGGGTTACTTTTTTTTTTTTTTTGTCGGTTAGCCAATACGGGGAACTGAACTCTTGACCTTGGTGTTACAAGGATGTGCTCTAACCAACTGAGCCACCCATCCAGACCTGGGTTACTTCTTCATGTATTTGAACTCCCTTGGTTGAAACGGTAGAATGTCACTGGGCTATTTAGGAGAACAGGTCTGATTCTCTCTGTTTTTTTTTTTTTTTAAAGATGACAGGTAAGGGGATCTCAACCCTTGGCTTGGTATTGTTAGCACCATGCTCAGCCAGTGAGCCAACCGGCCATCCCTATATAGGATCCGAACCCGTGGCCTTGGTATTATCAGCACCACACTCTCCCGAGTGAGCCATGGGCCACCCCTTCTCTGGTTTTCTCTTAGGGTCTGTTTCCCCTCCTCTGTACTTTCCAGCTGCCTCTCTAGGTGTCAGTCTTTAATGCGCTGTCTTTCTGCCTGTGTCCCGACATGCTCCGGCCTTTGTGCGTGTGCACTTCAGCCTCAGGTTACGTGTGTCCCCTGCAAGGCAGCCACGCCATATGTACCTGCTGCTTCCAGCCCATGCCTGACCGGAGAGCAGAGCGCGAGCAGGACCCCCGTGTTGCCCCTCAGCAGTGTGAGTAAGCCACGCTGGGTCCACCTGCAGTGCCCTCCCTCAAGCAAAAGATTTTCCCATGTGTCCTTCAAGGCTCAGTTTCAGAGTGGTGTGGGCTGTTGTGCAGCATGCGAAGGAAGGCTTCAATTTCTTTTTTTTTTTCTATCTGCATAATCAATTGTCCCCACATGACCATATCGAATAATCCATCTTTTCCTACCAGTTGATATCACCATCCCATTATGGACCAAGCTTCCATACGTGGGTGGTTCTCTTTCTGGGGTCTGTATCTATATCCGTTCCCACATCAGTACCACAGTCTCTTTATACAGGTTGAGCATCCCTAATGCAAAAATCCAAAATCTGAAATGCACCAAAATCTGAAACTTTTTGAACACCGATATCATGCTCAAAGGAAATGCCCATTGGAGCATTTCGGAGTTCCAGATTAGGGTTGCTCAACCAGTTAAGTGTCTGCACATAATCCAAAAAAGTCTGAAATTTGAAACATTTCTGGTCCCAAGGTTTTCAGATAAGAGATATTCAACTTGTAATGTTCCAGTTTAAATCAAACAGATGAAATATGATGACTTGTTTTAATTTACACTCTTACTATTAAAATGGAGCTTTTATTAAATGGCTATTTGAATTTATTTGTGACCGAAATGTATTTTCCTTTTTTTTGTTTCAGTCTTTTTCTTTGGCGGCTGGCTGGTACAAAGATCGAGTCCTGGACCTTGGTATTATGAGCACTATGCTCTAACCAACTCAGCTAGCCAGCCAACCCGTTTTAAAACTTTCTGATATGTACGAGTTCCTTATACATTAAAGTATCACTGTGGGGTGAAGAGAAACAAACCCACTTAGCAGTGTCAGTTGGTTCCTGCTGTGCACAAGGCATGATTCTGGGTGCTGTGGGCACAGCAATGAGCAGGCTGTAGATCACGGTGCAGGGTCTCTTTTAGAATGACTTAGAAGTGTTCTGGGCACTTAGAGGAAACCACAGGGGTTACTCTTGGGACAATTGTCCTCCTGAGGCTGGATGTAGTGCAGGTATAGGGTGGGGCCTGGCAGAGCTGGTATGTGGACGCCAGGTCGGATGGTATGCAGCTGGTCCAGACATACCCAGCAACCTCTGTGTGTCCCCTCATCTGCACGGCAGTCATTGCTCATGGCTTGATGCCCTGTGTGGGAAGGGCTCAAATGAGAAGTCACAGAGAGCAGGGTTATCAACAAATGGCAGCACAGGGGAGGGCTTTAAAAACTTGGCAAGAGGCCATAATCTTTACTTTTGACTCTGATTTCATATAGAATATTTTTATACATGGAATCATTATGAAGCAATCACAGATTCTTTTTTTTTTGGCGGCTGGCTGGTATGGGGATCCAAACCCTTGACCTGGCATTACAACACTGTGCTCTAACCAGCTAAGCTAACCGGCCAGCTCAGTCACAGAGTTTAAAAGGCTTAAATCTTCAGCTCTATGAGAATTTTTGCTAGAATTTACCTAATATTATATTCTAGGGCATTCCATTCTATAGCATATGAAACATTAAAAAATAATGTCTACAAGGGCAAGGTAACAACAAGAAAAAATGCTCATGTTAGGTAGAAGAAAGCTGTCTAAAAGATGTGACTATACCTTTGATTGCAAGTGTGTTACATGTTCAGAGCCAGAGGAAACCCATCAGAGCCCTGTTGGGTGACAGGCAGGTATGGTTTTTTCTTTTGTGGGTCTTGCTGTTTTTCTGGGCTGAGCGCGTGTACAGTGTAAGCAACAATATGGGTCTGACCTTTTTTTAGGTCCCAACCCTTAGTCATCATAGTTCAGTCACCTTTGACATTAGCGGGGGTATGGCCTCTGTTCCCAAGTTCCATGGAAATTCCTCTTAAATGGTGTTTTCAAAGAGAGTTGAGTTCCTGAGTCTGGTTTGGATTTAATCATGCCAGAGACAAGTTGCAGGACCAGGGTTGCCTGACTGACTGTCCTCTGTCCACAGGTGCAGTTTGCCTACAGCCCTTCTGCCACCTGTACTGGGGTTGCACCCGGACCGGCTGCTTCGGCTGCCTGGCCCCATTCTGTGGTAATATCGGCTCTTCAGCCCCAAGTGGCTTTGACCTTTACATGTTCTCTTGGTGAACTTGAGGGCAGGGATGGTGGTGTCCGTGGCCTACTGTATGCAAAGAAAGGGGGAGGCCACTGTTAGTCACCAAGTAATTAACCATCCTTTCCTGCTAAACTGCAGAGGTTTGCCATTTAGGAGCATCAAATTCTTGTTAGCTCAGAATCAAGTAGTAACAGAACAATGAGAGGAAATACTAACTTCCCACACAAAAGGGCTTATTTATGTGAATAAATACACCACCATGGAAACAAGCGGTCTTGCTGCAGGATTCAGATTTCACGATACCAGAGGCTCAGAGACTCAGAGAGCATGGATTGGAAGTCATTTTTACTTGTTCTCTGTTTAAAGTTGTACTTTATCATGGGACTTCTTATTCTTTCTAGAATCTCTAATGGAAAGAAAGGTGGTTGTCCTAACAGATAACGTTGCGTCCCTTCCTCCCGGCAGAGCTCAACCTGGGCGACAAGTGTCTAGACGGAGTGCTGAACAACAACAGCTACGAGTCCGACGTGCTGAAGGTAGTGCCCCATACCTGCCCTGCCAAGAAGAGGCCGCCTGTAATCTGTTACTTTCAGACTAGGGCAGCCAGGCAGTTCTCTGCATTCCGGTGGTATACGTCCCCATATTCCAGAAATAGGTATTTCCTTTTTTGCCCATGAGGCCACAAATCCATAGGAAGAATTGGTTCCTGCAGCTCACAGAGGGAGTGTCCTGGAAGTGCAGACGCTTTGGTGGAGCTGGGGCCTTCTCTCTGGCTCCTTCCTTTTCTGGCCATTGTCCTTCCCACATTTGAGGAAGCCAGCTTGGTTCTTCTCTTAGAATTTTAACGTGCTGAACATGCACCTCTGCCCTATTGCCAAGAACCTCACCTCCCTCCTGTTTGCAGCACATACACAGTGGGGCCTTCCTGTTGCCGTGGACACACCAGGCTGCCATGTCCCGCTCAGCAGTATCACATTGGTCGATGTCCACAGTGGCACTGTTTTGTGGGTTTGCACAGAAGGGGCTAAGTGGCTGCATATTTCTGAAGGGCAGAGAGAACAGCGCTCGGCATTTCTGCCACACTGATGGTGGCTGAACTTTGTGGAAACTGCAGAATTCTTGAGAACGTGGTCACTCTTAGACTCAAGGTTCAAAGGCTGGCCTTCCTGAGGTGCTGAAGAAACTGTCAGTCAAGAGTCCCGTGGAACCATAAGTGAGCGTGCTGCCCGCAGTGTTCCCAGGTTGGCCTGTGCCATTGCCGCGCTTTACCCACTTTCAGGGCCATTTATGGGATGTTTCTTCTCTGGTCATTCTAGTGTTTCTTCCTCAAAACTGGTATTCTTATTGCCCTTTTTTTCCACCACAGAATTACTTGGCAGCCAGGGGTTTAACGTGGAAAAACATGTTGACGGAAAGTCTGCTGGCTCTTCAGCGGGGAGTATTTCTGCTGTCTGGTAAGCTCTGTCTGCTCTGCCTTCTTCATTTCAGAATGCACGTGACTTTCATCTTGTAAAGCAGCAGAAACCTGGGCAGTACTACCTATCTACTTTCCCACATTCACGGCTTTGACCTGGCAGGAGGGGTAGAAACGTCCCAAGACTTTTGGATTGTTTTTCAAGCATTGGGTATGAACCCCCATGACACCTTCAAGCACCTCCTCTCCCCACAGGGAAGGCGGGTGCAGCGTGGAGAGACTCTTCCACTTAACTGCCTTGAGCCCTGGGAGCTGGTTGTTCTCAGACTCTCCAGGTCCTCGTTTCTGTCATTTGGGGTGTGGATCACTCAGAGAGGGTTGTCCTCTCCCAGGCGAGCACATAGCGCCTTGTGAAGTATGATTTTTGTCAATGAGGGAGGCTGCAGAAATATTAACAGCGATAGTTTTCTAAGACATAAATCACTGAAAAGAAGACTGAGAGGTTTACTTAAAATCCCTTCAAGCTTTTTCTGTCTTGCTGTCACATGCTTGTGAGCATCTCATATGTGGGTGTTGGGTGTTCTGTGCTGGGACAGCTGCTGTGTGGTGTCCAAATCTGTCAACTGGGTCAGAACACCTTTAGCTTTTTTAATGGCTTGGGTTTTTTATTTTTTATTTTTGCTGAAATGTATGTTTGTTTTTTGGAGGCTGGCTAATAAAGGGATCCAAACCCTTGACCTTGGTGTTATCAGCACCACACCCAACCAAGTGAACTAACCACCAGCTGGCTTCTTATTTTTGTAAGGGTGATACAGCTCACAGAGAAATTGTGAGCAATACAGGGAAGTACAGAGGATAATGTAAAAGTCACTGAAAATACCACCACCTAAAAACACATGCAGCAATGAGGTTTTCATGACTACCCTTCCAGGCATCTCTAAGCACAAACGCCTGTATGTGTGCGTAACATCCACAAGTGAGATTCTACTTGTGTGCTGTTTATAACCTAGTTTTCACTCATTAGTATGTCATGGACTCCTGTTTGTCAGTGTATATCTATACCTTGATTTTTTTGTTATTATACAGTATTCTAATATTGTGGTTTATTTAGCCAATTCAATAATAAAGAATATTTAAATTATTTCCAGTTTTTCACTATTTTAAACAGCACTGCAGTTGCTGAGCATGCGGTATTGTAGATTTGAAAAATTGTCACAGGGCCAGCCCGTGGCTCACTTGGGAGAGTGTGGTGCTGATAACACCAAGGCTGCGGGTTTGGATCCCTGTATAGGGATGGCTGGTTAGCTTACTTGGGAGAGCGTGGTACTGACAACACCAAGTCAAGGGTTAAGATCCCCTTACCGGTCATCTTTTAAAAAAAAAAAAGAAAAAGAAAAGAAAAATTGTCACCTCATTCAACTATGTTACAATAAAAAAATTTAAAGAAAAAAGAAAAATTGTCACCTTAGGATAAATAAATAGGATTCTGAGGACAGTGGTGCCCACAGCTGAAACTTTGTCGCATGAACACACTGTCCTCCCCCAGGTTGTGCTGGCTGCTGCTGGGGCCTGAGGCCTGGGGGTGTACATCCCCAGCCTGTCAGCTTCACACATGCCTTCAAATCTTGTAAATACGAGGACAAGAGCGATATATCATTGCTTTATTTGCCTATGTTTGGTTATTAACAAAATTGCATTTATGGTTCATTTGCTGTCTCTGTTCTTGGCCCACATTTATATTAGGGTGTCTGGATTTTTTTTTTTGTATGGATTTGTATGGTGTCTTTGTTCATTAAAGGTATAAGACATTGTTATTTGTGTTGTAAATATACTTCCTCTACCTACATCATCAGTATTCCACCTTTGTTCATTGTATATATTTCATTTTGATGTTTAAATTGTAGGTAGTCAAATTTACAAATCCTTTTCTGTGTGCTATTTGGTTTTTATGACATATTTAGAAATAGCTCAAGAGAAAATAATATTCATTCCAGTTTTCTTCTTGGTACTTTTAAAGATCTTTTTAACATTAAAAATTTTTTATCCATGTGGGATTATTTTGCGGTGAGAAAATATATTGGTATCCAGGTTGGTTTTGTTCTTGTTTTCCAAATGCCTAGCCCATCCTCTCTACCCCGTTCATGGGTCAGTGTGTTAGTTTCCCACTATTTTGAAGTGGTGCATTTATTCTGCTGTTTTGGAAGACGACATTGCTTGGTACCTGGCTGTGCCTGCATGAGGCTGTGTTCCTTCCAGATTATAGAATCACTGGAAACACTGTGCTGTGTTACTGTTGCGGCCTGCGCAGTTTCCGAGAACTGACCTATCAGTATCGGCAGAACATTCCTGCTTCCGAATTGCCAGGTGAGGAACCCCACCCCGAACTCCAACTCTGTCTGGGTTGGCTTCTACTCTCTTCTCAGCAGATACTCCGTTGGGCCTTAGTTCCATGTTCTTAGCAAGAGTCTGCATCTGCCAGAAGAGGACGGCAGATGGGCTATGCGAAGCTATGTTTGTCTCAGAGACTGGGTCTGTTTGCCATTGCTAATGAAGGCAATGTGGGTTTCTAAAACTAAGACGCATAAAGACATCCAATAGATACCTGAAGTAATTTCATTTTCTAAATTGCGTTTTCAGTTAAACATGTTTTTCTTTTCCTGAAATCTTGGAACAGTCCCAGATTATAAAGAGTGATATGATGCTGTGCATTTCAGCACTTAAATTCCACTTAAATTCAGTTGGCTGAGTTGGTGTGTGTGATATACCTTATATGCATGTGTAACTTTTTTTCTTTTTCTAGTGGCTGTAACATCCCGTCCTGATTGCTATTGGGGCCGTAACTGCCGCACTCAGGTGAAGGCTCATCACGCAATGTGAGTGAGGCTGGGGAACCCCTGTCAGCCGTGGTCCTTGAGGCTCACAAGGCAAAGGAAGTAGTCAACTGTTTATAAATATTTCTGATTTAGTCATCTTGCTTCTATAAAGTCACGTTGTATGTGAAATAGCATCTTCATGTAGAAATTCTGAACTTCTTCTGTTACCTCATTTCATGAAATGTTTGTGTGCATGTGTTCACCTCCATCTTCCACCTCCATGTCTTCATGGCTGGAGTCACATTATCCATCGTCTGATAGGGGCCGGCCCGTGGCTCACTCGGGAGAGTGCGGTGCTGATAACACCAAGGCCCCGGGTTTGGATCCCATATGGGGATGGCTGGTTTGCTCACTGGCTGAGCGTGGTGCTGACAACACCAAGCCAAGGATTAAGATCCCCTTACTGGTCATCTTTAAAAAAATAAAATAAAAAAATAAATAAAATAAAATAAAATAAATAAAAATCCATCGTCTGATAGCTTGCAGGTGACATAACACACTGTCACTTGAGGTTTAGCAGTTTCTGAACTGGTGACTGCCGTCACTGAGAACTTCCATCTCAGGCCACAGCCCCACTTACCTAATGCTATTACAGCTGGGTTTTCTTTTACTACAGCTGGGTTTTCTTTTATACTACGTGGGTGTTTGTGGTTGCTGTAACTCAGTTACCCTTACTGTGGTGTCTTTCATGTGGTCTTTAAAGGATGTTTACAGTGATATCTGTATTGCCCTATGAGGTCAGGTGTAATCTCTCCCCCTCCATTTTTAAACAGTTAGATGAGATGCTCACTATAAATCAATCCCATGGCCAGTGTGTAATCCCAGTCATTTGTGGTTCAAATTAAAGTAATTGAGACAGTTCCCTCAGAATGAGAGATGTCTTGAGGATTCAGGTAAAGGCGACTCTCTCTAAGGAGTGCTTTTGTGGAATAAAAACCTTGCTTTGTATTTAAGCATAAACAGCATGTGGAAGAGACCACTTTATCATGAGATTTCACTAGTAACTGGCTAAACTTTTTTAATAAAAACATGGCTAAGGCTAACAAAGGCATGCCACATCTTCCTCTGTGGGTGAGATCCTGCTGTTGCCTGTTTGTGGAGAGGAAAGGTGGGTGCATCTGTCTCAGACCTGCCAGGTGACCCACAGTGCCACGGGGAGGCTCTGAGGAAGTACAGCTATGATTCTGTTCTCTAAGAAAATTACCTGAGATGTTTTCACTTATGTTTTAAAGTTTCAAAAGGGAAAAAGAAGGCTACCTTTGGGGATCAGTTCCCTTTGATGTTATTAAAAATATAATGTCATGGGCCGGCCCTGTGGAGCACTGGAGAGTGCGCCGCTTGGGAGTGCGGCGGCGCTCCCGCCGAGGGTTCGGATCCCACGTGGAGACCAGTTCCCGCTCACTGGCTGAGCGCGGTGCGGGCGCAACACCGAGGGTTGCGATCCTGTTGCCGGTCCCCGGTACGGGCGCGACACTGAGGGTTGCGATCCCATTACCAGTCAGTAAAAAAGACAAAAAGGGAAAAAAAAA
>NW_007726339.1:334518-353133 GCF_000696425.1 Galeopterus variegatus | reverse complement strand
TATATATATGTATATATATATATATATATATAATGTCGTAAGTTCTCGTGTGTGTGTGCGCACATGCAAAATTTATTTCTCATGTAGTTCTTCAAGTATGTGTTTTCAAAATTAGCTTATTTAAATACTTTTCTGATGCCCTCTTGTGTAATTTGACCATTTTCTCCCTGCAGGAAATTCAATCATATCTGTGAACAGACGAGGTTCAAGAACTAAGCCTCAGGGAGGCACCAAGATAGCTGCAGAATCCTGGTGGCAGTGACAGTGCGTTTGAAAAATACCTAATGCAAACACTTGAAGGGCATTTTTACAGTTTCCCTGTGGGACGTTGGGGGTCTCTGGTCAGTACTCTGGTGTGACTTTTCTTTTGTGGAGCTTTACCCTCTAAGTGAGACCCTCCCAAGTGGCCTGGGAGGCCCTGGGTGGCTACAGCCTGTCTGGTGAGTGCCAGGCAGGAACATGCAGTGGCGGGAGCAACGGACACTGAAGTTCTTTCTGCCAGACAGACTGTCATTCCCTCCTGCTGAGATGGTGACAGTGCAGTTTTGCTCTTTTTGTACCTTTTCCAGAACTAATGGTTAAAACAGAAATCTCTTTTCAGGAAAAGTTTCATGGGAGAAAGGAGAAAGTTTATAAGAAACATTCTATTTTAAGGAAAAGGGAGCATAAGTTTACAGCCTACAAGATGTACAGAATATTCTGCTGTTGGGAAACCCACAGCGTTTTATATATTTTTTATTTTAATAGGTTTGGTGCTTATCTTCTAATAAGATTTAAATATCACAAACTGTAGCACAAATAATATAATTTGTAATTTACAATTTCACTAAAATGGGGAATAGTATGGTATTTGAAAGAATAAGCATATATTCCTGTTTATTAAAGAAAAAAAAAATCATCAAATGTCCCAAACTCCTAACCCTAGACATGGGTCATTTAGCAGATCCTGGCTAACGTGTGTGTGTTGGGTTGCCATTGTCCCTAGCACAGGGCTGGCGAGAGCCCTGGCTATACAGCAGGGACAAGGCCCAGGACACACTGCTCCCTCGTGCTGGCCCAACTGCAGCCAAAAGCCCTCCTCATCCCTCTGGAGCAGCAACTCCCACTGGATCCTGCAGAGCTCAAGAAGGAGCCCTTTTCTCCCACATTAGGTTTGCCATGTCATCTGGAATAATACTTGAAATTTTGGTTTTTGTAAAAAAAAAAAAAAAAAAATTTATCTTTCATTGAAATCACCTGTTTTGTTTGTTTGCAAACTGGTAACCTTTTTCCTTCTCAGGAATATGATTTTCAGCTGTTGTCTTGCTTCTGACACATGCTGAAAAGCAGCACTCTGTGGGAGGAAGTCCTCTCTTTTACATTCTAATAAACAAGTCCAGTTTGTTTCTCTGCTGTCTTGCTGGGCTCTGGTGTGGCTCCACCACACGTTTCCCTGCACAATGGAGAGCAGTTCCCTGCACATTTACTACTGTACTGTGAGTCATACGTACTTTATTGGGCTGGCCAGTTAGCTCAGTTGGCTAAAACATGCTGCTGATAACACCAAGGTCAAGGGTTCCATCCTTGTACCAGCCAGCTGCCAAAAAAAAAAATCACTTTATTCCCTCCTAGTCGATCTGGCAATTCCATCAGCAGATAAGCCATGTGGAGTGAGTGGACTCTGGAGCCACATAGGCCCTGGGGCTGGGGCCTGAAGTTTGAGCTTCCAGTGAAAACAGGCCAGTTTCATTTGCTGACCCTGTCCAGTGTTGAAGCTTTGTCTTCAGCCAAGCACTAGATGAAGCCATGGGGCAGAGATCCCGGCTTGTGCAGGAGCAAGACCCTGCAGGGAGCTCCATTGCTTATGCAAATGTGTGAGGGGAGCTCCCATGCTGGTGCGAGGAGGCCCTGAGGGAAGCAGCCACCTTCTCTGAGCATGAGACCCAGCATGCGCTCCCCAGGCTAATGAATGAGCTGGGGCCACTCTGTGTCTGTGCCTTGAAGAGATCAGCCAATCTCTCATGTGCTCTTTCTCCCTCTCTCCACAAAGTAAAAATAAGAATGCAGGCCCTGTAAAGGACACAACACCTTTTTTACGCCTAAGTGTAGATAGAACCTGCAACTTTCCTCAGGTTTCACTTGGCTGTCCCTGAAGGGGCAGGCAGCACATAGAGCTCATGGGGCTCTGAGTGCCTTCGGGAATCACTAAGCTGTCACACTTCTTTGAAGAAACCTGATGCCTGGTCCAGGGAAGGGGCTGATGAGACTCCACTAGTTGGTGAACTCCAGTTCCCCGGTTCCGACAAGTGTAAGATGGTTGGAACATCTTGTGTGAGGCTCTAATCTGAGGGATAGGACCTTGGGCCTAGGGCACCATTCACTAGGAGTGGTGATGAGCTGTCTGTTTTACAGAGGCAGGTGGGTGTGAACTTGTAATGTTTTTATGATTTTCTGTGCTTCCTGTTCCTCAAGACCCTCCTACCCCACCCGAATAAACCATCAACCCACAGTTGTCTTGGAGCCCTGCTGTCTGTGTGGGGTGGGGTGCCAGCTTGCTCACAGGCTGGCCCTGTGGGGCAGCCTGGCAGCAGCTGTACACTCCCACGAGCTTCCATCCAGCTCCTTGAGCCCATCCCAGGACGGACCAGAGCCAGTCTGCAGCTACCCACTGACCACCTACAGAATCGCTCGACTTGTGTCTCCTCCTATCCTCCTGGTGCAGGATGGGCATCTTGTCCTCCCGGTGACCCCCGTCAAAAGCCGGGGTTAACCCTCCCCTCCCCCATCAGCTTTGATGTGTTGTTAGAGTGAGCCCTTCTTGGCCTGGAGGGCTCCCAGCTCCAAGCAGGCGGGGGAGGGGGTTCTCAGGGGTCCAAGTTGGGCCAGCCTCTGTCCGGGCTCCTGATTGCAACCAAGAATGCCAAACAGATTGATTCAGACAAGGACAAGGGATTTGGACCAACTGTCTTACTGTGGCCAAATAAAAAGTCCGTTTGAAATAGGTTTTAAGTCATCTTAATTGCCTCTGTGCTTGCTGGATCAGAACAGTAAGCCCTGGATCTGCGAGAGGCAGGAATCCAGCAGGCTGCTCTGGGCATTGCGATGGTTTTTGCCCCCAGGGATGTGGCCAAACCAGAGAGGCAGCTGAGTCTGGAATGGGCTTCTGCCTGCTGGGGGAATCTGGGGACAGCCCACCCCCTTAATTTGGGCTGGCAGCCCAGGAGAGTGATGAGCATGGCTGGCCGCCTAGCAGCCTACAACCAGGTTCAGCAGAGAGGCCCAGAAATTGCTGCTAGGGCCACCAGGTCACCAGGAGCTCAGTAGAAAGAAACTAAACTCTTGTGAGAAAGAAATCAAAAAGAGGGACTTACTGGATTTAGAAAGCCCAGAGAACTTCAAGTGTGGCTTGATGCAGGATCCTGAACAGTGTCCCTGGGACCATTCCCTCCCTCTGCTCTCTCCACATTGGCTCCAGTTTTGGCATGCACAGTAGGTATTGCTCCCTCAGGTGCTGCTGTGGCTGTATAGAGAAGACCACAGGTAGGTCTCACCTACCTGAGGACAGAGGCCCACACAGAGTGGCCCTGTCCGTTGGGTCCACCAGCCGAGCCCAGTGTCTACACAAAGCCTCTTCCTGAGAGCCCGTTGTTAGTTGTCAGAAATGTTGAGAGCCATAACTGTTAAACACAGCCATTACTATAAAAATCATGGGAACTTAGAGTTAAATAAATTAAAAACAAAGGTGGTGAGTGCTTGGGACTCAGGTTTACTGCAACCGAAGGCGACCTAAGCGCTTGCAGGGGTGTGGTGGATGGCATGACAGTGCAGGAGGTTGTGCTGTCCAGCCTCACGTTCATGGGCCTTGAGCTATAAGGTTAAAACTGGCCCCAGTAAGAGTGTTTATACCATGGACATTGGTAAATGCTGCAAATCAGGGTCATTTTGTTTTTGTTTTTTCCTGAAGATTGTTAGACTCAGCACAGGCTGCACCCAGGCAACCACTACAATTGTGAGAAATGATAGTTGTTTTAAGTGACTACATTTTGGGTTGGTTGGTTATGTAGCAATGAATGACAATATCATGGCCCATGAAGGCCTGGCAGTGACTCCTGCCACCTCCCCCAAAAGACCTCCTCTGCTCCCTTCCTTGCCCCTCCCCAATAACGGGTCTGTGCTGCTTCTCTAGCAGCCCACGCCCACCCCACACCCAGACCCTGCCTGTGCCAGCTGCTCCTGTGCTGCTTGCGTCATTCAGTCTCAGCTCAGACTCACCCCTTAGGGGGCCTTCTGCTATCCCCCACCCCAACCAGTCATCCTGTCATAGCCTGTTTTTTCTTTCTTCCTAGCACCTATCATCAGAAAGTAAATACCTATTTACTATTTGCCTCCCCACTCAAAAAATCTAGAGCAGAGATCTTGCCTGTTTTGTTACTGTTATACACTCAGCCACAATGTCTGAGCCTGGGGAAGCATCTAATGATCGCTGGTTGACCATCTGGCAAGTGGTCGGATGAACAGGTGAATGCCCCAGCATCACTGAGTCTTCGCCAAGGCCCAGCTTAGACATCACTGTGACTTGAAATCTTCCCTGAGGCACAGATGACTGAACCTTCCTCTGTGTCTCTGTCAAGACTAATGCTCTCATTTTTTACATGTTTATCTCCTTCCCAAGATGGTGAGCCTGGACTGCATCTTTATCTTTTTGTCACCCATGCCTGACACAGAGTAGACGTCAGTAGTACACGTCTGTCAAGAGGATGAATGTGGGGAAGACGTGCTGGAGGTTAGTAGACCAGCAGTCAACCATCCAGGTGCGCTGTGAGCCTGGCATCTGTGAGGATCGCCTCTCCTGGTGGTAGCCCAGGCCGCCATGACAAAGAGCACAGACCAGGGTGCTTAAACAACAGGAGTTTATTTCCTCACAGTTCTGAAGGCTGGAAGTTTGAGAACAAGTGTTGCAGGGCTGGTTCCTCTGAGGCCCCTTCTCTGGCTTGTAGAGGCTAACTCTCCCTGTGTCCTCATCTCCCCTTCTTGTGAGGACACCAGTCTTATTGGGTTAGAGCCCACCCTAATGACCTTGTTTTAACTTAATTACTTCTTTAAAGACTCTGTTTCCCAATACAGTCACCTTCTGAAGTCTTCGGCGCTGGGACTTCAACATGTCTTAACACTTCGTTATAGTCAAACATCAAACACCACAGCATTTTATAAAAATTGGGTGGTTTTGTTTTCTGGTTTTTGGTTTTTGTTGTTTGGCAAATCCCACATAGTACATACTGTTAAGACCCTGTGGTGGGACAGAGACATTATTTGGTGTCTCGTCCATGTCCTCGTCTCTGAAACCTGTGAACACATTACCTTACATGGTAAAAGGGACTCTGCAGATGTGATGAAATTAAGGATCTTGAGATGAGGAGAGGATCCTGGGTTATTTTGTGGGCCCTGCATGCAATCATGAGCATCCTTGTAAGAGAGAGACCAGAGATTGAAGGCAGAATGAGGAGACTAGGTGACAGAGCCAGGGGTGGAGCCAAAAAAAAAAATGGTCCTCCCCTGGATCCTTCAGGAAGAACCAGCCCTGCCTACAACTTAGTTTTGGACATCTGACCTCCAGAGCTGGAAGATGATAAGTTCTTGTTTTGAGCCACTGAGTTTGTGGTAACTTGTCACAGCAGCCACAGGAAGCTCATACACACGGTTCCTCTGAGGCTTTGCAGAGGGGTGGAATATTCTCCGCTCACCCCAGAGCTCTCATCCATTCACGAATGGGACATGCTTCTAACGTCTCAGATTTGCCTTTCTAACATCTCAGATTTGCATTGGCAGAAGAGAACTGTCCACCATTCCAGGAAATGTCATGACCTGTCAGCAGCTTGTGCCAAAACCCAGGGGTTGTCTCTGATCTTTCTCCTGCCCTAGTGTCACTGCCCTCCCCACACCAGCAAGCCTGTGGGCCCCACTCCCGAGCCATGGCCTCCGCCCACCCACTTTGCTCTGGCTCTACGGCCTCTGCCCTTGCCTGAGCCACAGTCTCTGATGCTGCCCCTGCCATCCACATCCACACAGCGCCCACCCCCTGCTCGCCTTCCAGGGGCTTCCCACTGCTCTGATGGGCCTGCGTGGCGGCCCCTCCCCTCATGCAAGTTCAGCTCAAATATCGCTTCTTCTAAGGAACGTTTGAGAGCACACCATGTATTCTCCTTGCTGTTCTCTCCCCTGCGCACTGGCCCCACAGTTGCCCACATGACTCATTTTCTGTTTTGCCTGAGTGACTCGTTTTCTGTTTTGTTCAGGTGTTGGCTCAAATTCATCTGAGAGGTCCTCCCTAAACCATCTACTGAAAATAGCGGCATGCCTCCCTACCCTTCACCTGGCCTCTTAACTCATCATGTCCTGTCATGTATTTCTGTGTTTACTGACTGGTATTCATTAGAGTGTAAGCTCCATGAGAGCAGGGAATTGTCCAGCCTCCAGCGTAGTGCTTGGCGTACAGTAGGCCACAGTAAGGATTGAATGAGTGAGTGATGACCCAACTTACACAGTAGCCCCTCCCATGCTAACACACTGCCAGCTTTGTTTTCTGTATATTAGTTACCACTCTGAAGATCTGGTCTTACACACACACAAAGCTGAACCACAGCAGGGACCTTACCAGTGCTGTTGCCCCACCTAACATGCATGCAGACCAGTACTGAGCTCACTTAAGGCACCCAAATGTGTCCATCAATTGATGAATGGATAAACAAAATGTGGTGTATCCAGACGATGAAACATTATGCTGCAATGAAAATGAATAAAGCACTGAAATGTTGCAGTGTGGAGGAACCTCAAAAACACTGTGCTAAGTGACAGAGAAGGCAGTCACAAAAGGCCACAGACTGATCCTAGTTATATGAAATATCCAGAATAAGCAAATATGTAGAGATAGAAAGCAGATTAGTGGTTGCCAGGTCCTGGGAGGAGGGGTAATAAGTGGCTGCTTGTGGACGAGGGATCCTTTTGAGGTAATGGAAGTGTTCTCAAACTGATTGTAGTGATGGGTGAACAGCTCTGCAAATTTACTAAAATAACCATTGAGTAGTACACATAAAATGGGCAGACTTTATGGTATGTAAATTGTACTTTAATAAAGCAGTTAAAAAGTTTAGTCTTTTTTCCATGTGCCTGTGCCACCAATTTAATATATAAATAGGTTTATTTGTTTCTGTTTGTATTTAAATTCAGTGTTTGTCACACTTTACTTGCTAATTAATATTTCCCCCCAATTTCCCCCATTGGTTGTATTTTACATGGAAAACTGACATTGGTCTAAAGTGTGTGCATACTTGTGTGTCATTTTGTCACATGTAACCATCTTGGCAATCAGGATGCAGAACAGTCCCATCATCACAAAAATCTACCCTGTGCTACCCCTTTTTAGTCATCCCCACCTCACCATTCCCAACCCGTGGCAACCACTAATATATTTTCCATCTCTATAATCTTGTCATTTCATGAATGTTATACAAATGGAATTATATAATGCAGTATAGATCTTTTGAAGTTCTCCTCCTTGGTGTAATGCCCTTGAGATTCTTCCACTTTGTTGTGTTTATTAATAGCTAGCTCCCTGTTATTGCTGAGTTGTATTCCATGGTGTGGTGGAATCCATCCACCCATCATAGGACATGTTGTTTCCGGTTTGGGGCTATTAACAAACAAAGCTACTAGAAAAAATAATGTATAGGTTTTTTTTTTTTTTTTTTTTTTTTTTTTCCTTTTTGAGACCAGCCGCACCACGCTCAGCCAGTGAGCGCTGTGAGCACACCGGTCATCCCTATATAGGATCCGAACCCGCGGCGGGACTCCCAGCGCCTCACTCTCCTGAGTGCGCCACGGGCTCAGCCCAATGTATAGGTTTTTGTGTGGACATAAGTTTACTTCTTTGAGGTAAATGTCTAGGAGTATAGTTGCTGGGTTATATAATTTAGTGTATATTTAATTTTTAAAGAATCTGCCAAACTGTATTCCAGGGTGGCTATACTGTTTTATATTCCCACCAGTGATGTGTGAGAGGAGAGATCTAGTTTCTTCACATCATTGCTAGCATTTGGTATTGTCACTATTGTATTTTAGCTGTTCTAATATATGGTAGTAATATTCCAAAGTAGTCTGCATTTCTGTAATGGCTAGTGATGTTGAACCTCTTCTTACAAGCTTATAGTGAAATGCGTCTTCATGTCTTTTGCCTGTCTTCTAATTGCATTTTTTTCATTGTTGAGTTTTGAGAGTTCTTTAAATATTCTAGGTACTAGTCCCTATCAATGTGGCTTGAAAGTATTTTCTCACAGTCTGTAACTTGTTTTTTCATCCTCTTAATATGGTCTTTCTCAAAAGAAAAGTTTTTAATTTTGATGAAGTCCAGTTTACCAATTTCTTTCTTTTATGGATTGTGCTTTTGATATCATGTCTGACTCTTGACCAAGCCCTAGGACCCAAAAAAATTTTCTCATGTTTTTCTATAGTTTCTTATGTACATTAAGTCTGTGATCTTTTTGAGTTAAATTTTGCATTTGCTGATGATACAATGGTCTATGAAGAAAATTCCAATGACTTTACAAAACAAAACATAAAAAGACCTAGAACTAATAAGTGAGTTCAGTGAGGTCTCAGGATACAAGATCAACACACAGAATTCATCATATTTATATAGAGTAACAATGAACATAAGGAAACTAAGTAAAAAAACACAATGCCATTTACAATTGCTTCAAAGAAAACA
Organism: Galeopterus variegatus; assembly: GCF_000696425.1. NCBI lineage: Eukaryota > Metazoa > Chordata > Mammalia > Dermoptera > Cynocephalidae > Galeopterus > Galeopterus variegatus. The sequence goes on along the minus strand of NW_007726339.1, from coordinate 344,393 downwards.
AAATACTTAAGTATAAACTTAAAATATGTACAGAATCTGTATGCTGAAAATTGCAAAACTGCTGATAAAAGAAATCAGACGACCTAAATAAATGGTGAGACCTGCCATGTTCATGGACTGATAGACTGACTCAATGAAGTTTAATGCAATTCCTGTCAAAATCCTAGAAAGGCTTTTTGTAGACATACTCAAGCTTATTCTAAAATGTATATGGAAAGGCATGGGCCCTAGAATAGCTAGAACAATCATGAAAAAGATAGTAGAAATCACCCTACCTGATTCTATGACTTACTTACTGTAAAGATACAGCAATCAACACTGTGATATTGAGGGCCAGCCCGTGGCTCACTCGGGAGAGTGCGGTGCTGGTAACACCAAAAAACAGACAAAAAAGGAAAAAAAAGAAAACAGATAACTGGAGGGCCGGCCTGTGGCTCACTCGGGAGAGTGCAATGCTGGTAACACCAAAGCCACGGGTTCGGATCCCATATAGGGATGGCTGCTGAGCTCACTGGCTGAGCGTGGTGCTGACCACACCAAGTCAAGGGTTAAGATCCCCTTACTGGGGGGATCTAAAAAAAAATAATAATAATAAAGATGACCGGTTAGGGGATCTTAACCTTTGACTTGATATGGTCAGCACCACGCTCAGCCAGTGAGCTCAGCAGCCATCCCTATATGGGATCCGAACCCGTGGCTTTGGTGTTACCAGCATTGCACTCTCCCGAGTGAGCCACAGGCCGGCCCTCCAGTTATCTGTTTTCTTTTTTTTCCTTTTTTGTCTGTTTTCATGCCCAGTAACGGGATCGCAACCCTCAGTGTCATGCCTGGACCGCGACCGGCAATGGGATCGCAACCCTCGGTGTCGCGTCCGCACCGCGCTCAACCAGTGAGCGGACTGGTCTCTATATGGGATCCGGCGGCGGGAGCGCCACCCTCTACCGAGTGCGCCACCGGGCCGGCCCCCCTCCAGTCATCTTTAAAAAACAAAACAAGGGGGCTGGGCCTGTGGCGCACTGGAGAGAGTGCGGTGCTGAGAGCGCAGCGACGCTCCCGCCACGGGTTCGGATCCTGTATGGGAGTGCCTGGTGCGCTCACTGGCTGAGCGCGGTGCAAGCAACACCAAGCCAGGGGTTGCGATACCCTTACCGGTCACAAAAAAAGAAAAAAAACAAAACAAAACAAAGTAGTATTGGTGGAGGAAACTGTGATACTGGATCAATATAACAATAGAGAACCCAGAAATAGACCCATGCAAGTACCCCCAACTACTTCCTAACAAACGTGAAAAAGCCATGCAGTGGAGGAAGGACAGTCTGCAATAAATGGTGCTGGAATAATTTGGTACCATAGGCAAAAAACAAAAGCCATCGCACAGCTTTGACCTAAATCCCACGGCCTATGCCATCAATATTTATTTTTTTTTGGAAAAGGCAAAACATCGGTATGGCTCCAAAGCAGAAAACACTTTGGTAGTTTTATTTTTTTCTTTCTTCGCGGCTGGCTGGCCGCTAAAGGCTGAAACCCTGGACCTTGGCGTTACCAGCACCTCGCGGTGACCAGACGAGCTGGCCGGCCAGCCCAGAAGTAGCTTTTGCATTGGCACTAGAAATAAGTGAGTACCGGGAAGGTGAGGATTTGGGGTTTAGGGGTCGGGACGAGCAGCGAGGGAGGACGCCAAGGGCCAGCGATCTACTCCTCCTCCCCGCCACGAGCACCCGGCCTGGCCCAGCTTGCTGGGGAGCCACGCCCACCAACGAGGTTAAGGCGGGGCGATAGCGGCCACGCCCACAGCTTGGCAGATTGGGCGGGGCAGGGATGGGGACCGAGCCCGGGCCACGCCACCTCCGCCGGAAGCTCGAGTATCTAGCTTCCTGTCGGAGTTGGTCCTGCAAGTACAGAAGTTGTGGTCCTACGATGGAAAGGGTCTCAAGTTCTTAACATCGCTTACTTGAAATCTGTCTCGGGCCAGTCGGGCGTGAACGCAACCCCGACGCTGCGCTGGAGCGGTCCCGGCCCGAGGTCGGCTGCTGGTGAGCAGAAGAGAACAGTCTCTCTTCCGGAACGGAGGCCGCGCGCACAGGCTGTTTCCGGAGGGCCGGAGACCGACGGACCGCCGCGCCCCGCCCCTCGCGAGGCCACGTCTCCGCAGGAGCAGCGGGGCGGGGGCGGACGCCACGGCTTCCACAGCGTCAGGGTGAGGGTCGCGGGGCCCGGGGCGCCAGGAGCCGGGACTCTCGCCGGGCGAGGGCCATGGCCAGGGAGGCCCCGGGGGCGGTGGCGGATGAGGGGCGGCGGGGTCTGGGCTTGTCTCCCCGGCCGCGACACGGGGGCAGCCCTGGTCCTTGCCCCCCGTCTCTGTGGGCAGCCTCGGGGCCTGGAGGCCAAGCTTTCGGCTGCTAGCGAACCGGCTCTGTGAAGGCTGGTGCACTCGAGCCTCCTGGAACGCTCGTGTGCGCCACAGGGGTGTGATCTGTCCCAGGGGTGCCCGCAGCTGCTGCTCGGGCACTGTGTGTGCTTCCAGTCTTACCCTTCTGCAGTTGGTGACAAACGCTACAGGGTGTCGGGAGGCTCACGTGAAGCCGGCATTTAGATAGTCCATGTACTTCCTGTTTCTCGCTGTCCCTGGCTGACTTACCATCTCGATTCTAGGTGCTCGGGGGTGTTTCACCGGCTCAATGCCACTGTCCAGAGGGAGTGCGGCCAGGAATTGTCACTAGTGTGAACCAGGGGAACAGCTCCACCTTTATTCACTAGTGTTTATCGAGTGCCAACTGTGTGACAGATCCTGTTCATTAAACGTTCTGGGATACAGCGGTGAAGTGTTGGAGTCACTGCCCTCACTGAGCTAATCTTTTCCTGGAGGGACTCGGACAAGAAATACAGTCGTTACTGGGAGTATGGGATGGTCTTTGGGGTGGAGTCAGCTACTTTCGGTTGTCTGGACAGGGTCGTGAGGGGTGGCGACTTTGGTGCCAAGGCCTTTATAACAAACAGCTAGCCATGCAAAATTGTGGGAGAAGAGTGTTTCAGGCAGAAAGAACAGGAAGTGTGAAGACCCTGAGGGAGGAGTAAGTTCGGTGTTTTTAGATAGAGGATGTGTCTAGGATGTAATGAAAAAGAAGGAAAATGAGAGAAGGTGAAGGTGCAGATGTAGGCAAGGGCCGTATCACATGCAGCTTCATAGTTCATGGTAAGAAGTTGGATTTTATTGTCATTGGGACGTTGTAAGACATTTACTAGTGACTCATGGATTTTTTAGTGTCACAAATATAACCCTTTATAGTCCTTTAATAGCTTTCAGTTACAGTATACCATGAATAGCAAGTAAAGGAAATAAAAGTCATCTGACATTACTCAGATTCAAAGTAGCTTTGTTTTGCTTTGCTTTTTTCTTTTCCTTTCTTTTCTTTTCCTGTTGCCTTAAGAAATAGTGTACTTTCTCAAGTGGGAATATCTGCAGCTATCAATTTTGTCAAGCAACAGTGGAAGGAAAAATAACAATAATAATAATTGCTATGGTTTACAGAGGGCATGGGACAAACCCTATGCCTTATTGTATTTAATCCTGGCAAAATTTTATATTCTTTTCCTCATTGTTTTATTGAGGAGGAAACAGGCTAAGAGTGGTTAAGGAATGTCTTGAAGATCTCACAGCTAAGTGGCACAGGAGTCAGGATTTGAAGCAGAGATGTCCGACTTCCAAGCCTGTCCTTTACAATTTGGCTATACATGACATGAGGCTTGCCTTTGGTTCTCACTTTATGTATAGGTCTGTGTTTACTTTTGATTACTAGAGTGGCCTCAGCCAGATATTATCTTCTTAAGGGAATCCTGTTTTATCTTTGGCTATGCTCTGTTGTTTGTGATTGTGATAGGAATAACTTTAATAAGGTGAGGTAGATGGACCTGTTAATGTATAAATACTAATTCATGTTATTCACTGAATGGGGGAAGCTGGAAGTCCTGTAGGTGCCTGAGATGGTGGTGTCTTAGTATGAAGTCCCTTGATGTCAGATGGGGCGAACGTAGAGTTATGTGCACCTTGTGAAGTTCTAAGTGATAGCTCTGCCCTGTCTCCTCCCTCTAGGAAACATAGGAATGCAAGTGGTCAAAAGTGATGCTGTGATAAAACTGATTTCTTTATTTAAAAACAAAAAAAAATCACAAAATGGAGTGCATATTACTAATAACAGTTTCTTGGTGACACACCCCCAGCTGTCACCCTCCCCTTGTTGCCCAGAGATTTGCTTTTGCCAGTGGTGTGAGGTCGTGAAGCCTTGAACAACTGAGTCATGCTAACTAAAATTCAAGGGAGACTGAGGATAGACAGAATGCCAGCTTATTGCCCTACAGGCAGAAATATCACTCACCATACTCTGGGTTGGCTCTGTCAGTGGATCCTGTCTCTGCAGTCCAGCTTCAGGAGGTGCTGCATATAAACAGGAGCTGTCTTCATGAGTTACACAATAAGTCACAGTCATGGGCTCTCACATTCTGGAGGGCTGCACCGTCCCATTCTGGAGGGGGGTAGATTGCTTGGGAATCAGATTTCTTGTTTAGCAAGAAGTCAGAATAAGAATTAAATGAGTGGAATGTATGATGGCTTTGGGTGGAGGCAGCCTGATGCATTTGTCACCATATTTGGCATCTTTCATCAGTGGAACTTGAACATACTTGGTTAATGTTCCTCTTTTCTGGACAGTGTAGGTTTAGGCATTGTCACTGTTTGCCTCTGTGGCACTTCTCTTCTGGGACTCCTTGGCTGCCCCCTGTGGTCCCCCTTCTCTGTATTCTGTCTTTGATATGAGTCTGGTCCTGCTGGTCCTCCTGCTCTCCTCATTCGGGTGACATTGTGGCTGTGGCCATTATATGTTGCTCTTCCATTTTCTAACTCCCAGGGGCATTCTTTGTCCCTCACTGGCACTGGAGCTCCCAGGCATTTCAGTAGGAATAGTTAAAGAGTTTTTCTATGTTTGAAAAGGCATGGTTGATGCTCGAGGATTCAACTACTTTATCATTTTGTTTTGGAACTGTTAGCTTGGTTGCTAAGGGGTGGAACTTGGCAGAGCTAAAGACTTAACCCACAACCTGTGTTGAACACTACTCTGAGTGGGGAGACAGGCACGGAATGATAGTTTCTGCTTTCAAGGATCTTACCATGTCATGGAGAAGACAGACGTGCACAGTTGCAGCGTGACGTGCTGCGGTAGAGGCAAATGTGAGGTATAGAGATGGCAGAATGGAGTGGACAAGGTACTTTATCTGAGGGGTCAGCAGAGACTTCAGAGGCAGTGCCAGATGTAGACATGGAAGGACAGTGGGGATTTAGTTAGCAGTCAGGGTGAAGAAGGGCATTTTTACTGAGGGGCTGGCTTTTACAGTCACAGATGCATGAAAAGCTTTCATCTGACACACAGGGCATTGAAGGCATTGTAGGAACACATGGTGATTTAGTCATCATCACCCCAACCCCCACAACGCAGAAGCAAAGACATTTCAAAGCAAAATACAAAAGTCTTCTTTCTAAGGAATTTTTCAGGATGACTAGTACATACAGTGTACCAACATTCAGTGACACAGTGAATTCCACATTCCACCGTATTTGCTCCTGCACGTCTGTTTGTAGTTCATCTGTCCCTGAAGTGGCAAGCTTGTGATGAGAAGGCCACCTTGACCATCATTTTGCTGATGTGCCCGTCTTTGATTTGTGGACATCTCCAGTATCATGTCCTGGCTTAGCTGAATTAGCTCCAGCTGTTCCTTGGATTGTCTGGGATTGCAGTTGAGGTGCAGGCTTGGTGGGCATTACAGTGGCTTTCCATGGAAGTGGGATCTGTGAAATGATGATTGTAAGAGGGGTTTATGGAATGTGCAAGGGCAGGGGGTATGGCTCAAATCCCTGCCCAGGCTCCAGGGGCTATTCTTCCACCTACCTGCCTGGAAAATCTCTCCAGAAGTGAAAGATGTGACCGATAATTGTAGAGACAAAGATGAGATTGAGAACTCACCCACAGGGTTATTTTTTGGCCATCCTCAGTAACTACCTTCATTTCTGTGATTCAGAGATTTTCATCTTCAAATATTTATATGTGCTAGGCACCATGAGTCAGACTGGCACCCAGAATCCTTTGTTTATGAAAGGTTTTTGATTAGCTACATTAGATTTATAGTTACTAATGTTTTCACACATTTCTGTAAACAGTACTTTCTAGTTACAAACCCTTAATGCGAGTTCTACACCAATAGCATACAAAACCTTTTTATAGCCTTAACAGCACTATTATTAACTCATACTGTCTCTGGTATGTAGGGTGCAAGGCAGCAGAGAGGAATACATAGATTGTTACAGCTCTGAGAAAATACTCATAGGTCCACACAGGAAGACTCTCCTATACTAAACATTGAGTGCTTTGGTAGACTGAGTTATGCCCACCAGCAGTGGGTGCCCTCTGTCATGGGTGACCAGTGGTAGAGGTCAGGTAGAGTACGTGCCCCTGGAATAACAGACATACCGTATGTCCTGCTGCTGGGTCAGCATCATACCTCCTGTGAGCACCACCCACTTTGGCTTCGTATCTGTAATATCTGCATGGGATTTGTAAGGTAGAAATGAAAGTTATGTAATTTTTTATCAAGAAACATGTTAAACACAGAACAGAACATAGGGTGGTATAAACTTATTTTAAAATTAAATGCCAACATTTTTGCAGAATGAATAGAAGCTTATACTAGTATTTTATCTTTTGATAAGGAAATGAGTTAATAATGTCATCTGTACACTTCAGAGTTGATAATTAATTGCCAAACTTTGGGCAAAGTTTTGCTCCCTTAAACTTAGCCTAACAGGATGGGGGTTATAAGATAGCTGATCCTGCTGGCAATGAAATTGAGAATGGTCACCTGCTGTGAGATGCTTTCTCTGCCCTCCCCCTATTCCAAGTTAGCTGCCTTTCCATGTCTCCTGTGCCTCATATACAGTTACCTTGTCATGGAAATTGCCTATTTAATTTTTGCCCCCTATAGCTGAGCTGTCCAACTTGCAAGAGTGGGGCTGCCTGGTAGGAGCTATGGCCTTGGGCACGGTCCTTCCAGGTGTCCTAGGAGGGGAACTTGTCCTGTGAGTACTTAGGCCTGCCTGTCTGATACAGAAGCCACTGGCCACATGTGGCTATTTAAATTTCAGTTAATTAAATTTAAATAAAATTTAAAACTCACTTTCTCAGTTGCCCTTTGTGACAACTGCAGATTGCAGAGAGGAGCTTCTTCATCCTGGTGGAATGTTCTTTGACCAACACCAACACAGATATTAAGCACCTTCAGGAAGAGGCCCATGTGAGGCTGGATCAGCATTTTTTTTTTTTATCCTTTTTGTCATTTTTCGTGACTGTCAACGGATCGCAACCCTCAGTGTCACGCCTGTACCGGACCGGGACCGGCAACGGGATCGCAACCCTTGGTGTTGCTCCCGCACCTTGCTCAGCCAGTGAGCGGCCGGTCTGTATGTGGGATCCGAACCCTCGGCGGGAGCGCCACCGCACTCCCAAGCGGCGCACTGTAGCAGTGCGCCACCGGGCCGGCCCCTGGATCAGCATTTTATCCTCAAAACCTAGGATGTTGTAGGTGCTCAAGGATTATTTGTTTCCTATACAAATGTAAATTGGGGATCAAATGTTAATTTTGTAATTGTTACTTGAAATCTGACAAATGAGGTTTTCTAATATGTTTTTTGTCTCTGTCTCCTGTCAGGTGTCGTGATATTAGTTGGTTTGGCTTCAAGCCATTTGTGAGTCTTTAAATCTTCCCCTGAAAATGGAAAACACAGAGGGGTCCCTCCCAGGAGCTCCTGGCTGTTGCTGATGGCAGAAACGGAACCTGCCCGTGGTTCACTGGTATCCTCTGTGTCAGCTCAGCCTGTGTTGTCCTGACCATGGATGGTGTGTCAGCTGAACAGGCTGGCCTCCTGGAGGACAGGTCCAGTAGTGGCACCTCAGCTCGCCTGGAGGCCCTCCGGAAGCCTCCGGGCTCGCTGGCACCACCTGACCATCCGGACAAAGCCCAGCGTAAGTTGCCAGGTTATTCTGTGCCCCGCTGACATTTTGCCTCTTAATGGGAGGATGTGGTCACTTGTGGTTTGGAGGAGGACTGTGATGTTGAGACCATACATGAAGTTTTCATTAACTCAGAGTGTGTTTTAGTAATCAAATGAGTGTTTTTTCTCAGTTGGTGCTAACTTTAGATCAGGCACTATTTGTGTTAAACAGAATAGGAACCACCTTATTGTGCTTTGTGGGACAGTAGCAGTGGTGTTTCCATGAAGGCTTCTATGGGTCTTTGCTGATATGTTATTGTCCCCTTCCTGAAATTCTAACTTTACGGTTGGTTAGTTGCCAAAGTTTTAATAATTGGAACCCAGACATGGTATAGTAGAGACTTAAGGATGATTGAATCATACTTTTATGTTAGCTGCTGGGTTACTCATGTATCAGAAGTAAAGGGTGAACTGGGCTGGCCGGTTAGCTGAGTTGGTTAGAGTATGGTGCTGATAACACCAAGGTCCAGGGTTTGATCCCTGTACCAGCCAGATGCCAACAAGACAAGACAAAAGTAAAGGGTGAATTACTCAGTTCTTTTTTGTTTGTTTACTTTTGTTTTCTTTTTTTTCTGGTGGCTGGCCAGTATGGGGATCTGAACCCGTGACCTTGTTGTTATAAGGCTGTGCTCTAACCAACTGAGCTAAGCAGCCAGCCTTTATTCACTCAGTTCTCATGCCCCTTCTGGGTCAGGAGGTATGAGTGCAGTATGTACTTTAAAATTGTAGATTATATATGTACTAATTTACTAGCAGAAATTGTAATCTGATTCTTGTAAAATGATGTTCAAGCACCTAAGATGGCATTGCTGATTTTTGCTACATAAATGTCAGGTGAGGCAGGTAACAATGTACCAGGCCTATGACCATGGATTCTGAATTGGACAGACATGGACCCACCTCTTAGATCCGCCACTCAAGAGTAATGTGCCCTCGAGCGAGATACCTAATTCATCCCAGCCTCTTTCTTACGAAGCGGAAGATTGATGGTACCCTACATCACAGGGTGCTTATGAGGGTTGGAAGATGTGATGCACATAAAATGCCAAGCATCCAGAACATCCAGGAATGGTGGCTGGTTTGTCATCCTGTCATCATCGTTATTTGTTTATCCATAATTAGGCTTGTATTTGGAAACAATAAAATCTTACTATGTACTGGGCCTTTTTATTTTTAGATTCTTTTTAAAATGCAGTATGATGCTCCAAAAAAATCACTTTGTTATGTAAGCAGGAAGGTTTAGAGACTCTCCCAGACCTATAAACCCATCAGAAAGTGGTATTAACCCAATTAACTTTTATCTGAAATGCAGGATTTCCCTCTCCCCCCAACAGTGGAGATGAAGGGTATCATTTGTCTCAGGGCATGGATGGGGTCTCTTTGCTCTGCTTCCTGTTTGTGGCACCCCTGTTTGTATTCTTGTTTTCCTTTTAGGGAGGCACGACAGTAAGTAGCTGTATTTCTTGGGACTCATATTTGCAAGTGAAAGAAACCCTTGAGCAAAAAGGGGATTTCCTGGATGCATTCTGGGTGTGTTGTGGGATGTAAGTGTTGCTGGTCCCTGTGAGAGGTTGGGGCACAGCTGGGCCTTGGCAACCAGCAGATCCAGTGCCTGGAGCCCCTAAGGACCCTCCCACCCTCCCCACACCGTGGGGTTCTTTGACTGCTGACTAGCTCCCTTGCCAGGGTGGAGCCCATTCAGGGAAAGGACTGAAAGTCCCTAATTATAAGAAGCCTTTCTTCCTTTTTTCCTTCTTTTTTTTTTTTTTTTTTTTTTTTTTTT
>NW_007726339.1:292590-334404 GCF_000696425.1 Galeopterus variegatus | reverse complement strand
CTTTTTTTTTTTTTTTTTGTCTTTTTTCCGTGTCCGGCAACGGATCGCAACCCTCAGTGTTGCCCCCGTACCAGACCGGGGACCGGCAACGGGATCGCAACCCTCGGCGTTGCTCCCGCGCCCCGCTCAGCCAGTGAGCGGGAACCGGTCTGCATATGGGATCCGAACCCTCGGACGGGAGCGCCGCCGCACTTCCCAAGCGGCGCACTATCCAGTGCGCCACCGGGCTGGCCCCCTTTTTTCCTTCTGATAGGGAAATATGTTTTAGTTTATGTAGTGAATAATTCTGTGTATGATGATGTTAATGGGTGAAACTGAATTTAATACACAAGTACAGAGTCATCATTGGTTAAACTTGGGTTTTACCTAACAGGTATTCGTCTAGCAGAGGCACAGTTGTGGGTTCTGTGCTCAGCTCTGACAGAGTTGCTCTGATTGGATAATCTATGTCTTTGCCCCAGATTTCTTATTTTGGAAGATAAACTTATGCTTTGAAATGACTTCGGGGCCGGCCCGTGGCTCACTCGGTAGAGTGCGGTGCTAATAACACCAAGGCCCCGGGTTCGGATCCCACATAGGGATGGCCGGTTCGCTCACTGGCTGAGCGTGGTGCTGACAATACCAAGTCAAGGGTTAAGATCCCCTTACCGGTCATCTTTTAAAAAAAAAAAAAAGAAATGATTTCGGATCTAGCCTTTCGTAAATGTGAGGCTGTGACTCCAATTAGCACTGCTGTTACTAATGACTGTTAGAAAAATTTACAGCTGTGTTTTACGCTTTTGTGTTTTGTTTTTGTGTTTTATTTTGTTTTCAGCTGGCTTGTACAGAGATCGAACCCTGGACCTTGGTGTTATTAACAGCATGTGCTAACCAACTAAGCTAACTGGCAGGCCCTAAGCTTTGCTTTTCTTTTGCAATTTTTAGAAAACAGACTTTCATAAGATTTCTTATTAGTCTTATTTAAATGAAAAGGAAATATTACTACTTAAATTCTACAACTATAGTGTGGAGGGTGAGACCATTTTACATGTGAGGACACTGAGGCCCAGAGAGGTTGTGCGACCTGTCCCATGTCACCCAGCCCACGGGAATGCCTGCCTGTGAGTGCAGGGCCTGCTCTTCCCTCAGAGCGAACAGACTTATCAGATGTGGAAATGCTCTTGCTCATGTATGCTGATCCTCTTCTGTCCCACTTTAGCTGTGCATCTGAAAAATGATGTGATCTTATTGTTCAAACCATGGTGGTCCAGCGTATTCTCTCTTTCCAGGTGCCAGTGTCGAGGAAAACAAAGCTTCCAATGAAGGAGAAAGCCCTGGCGGACCTGGCCAGGGGGGCCTCTGTCAGAACGGGCCAACACCGCAGTTCCCAGACTCGCCATTGTCTTTGGATCCCACCACAAGTGCAGTGGGTCCTGATGCCCCTCCAGGTGTGGCTGGTTTCCATGACAACCTAAGGAAGTCTCAGGGAACTAGTGCTGAGGGCAGTGTTAGAAAAGAAGCTTTGCAGTCTCTCAGACTCAGTCTTCCTATGCAAGAAACGCAACTGTGTAAGCATCTGTCCCCTGCCGGGCTCTTCGCAACCCTCCTCCCACATCAGTGTCCCTCAGCCCACCCTTCAGAGCAGATGCCCTGACCCTTCATTGTCTGAGCAGTCACATCCCTTTTCCATCTGTCATCTTATTGCTATGGTGGGTTGTGCATTTAACAAGATACCTTCATTTTAAAGTGTGACAATACACTGGGTGTTAAAGCTTCTCTATAGTATGAGCTTGACTGTGGTGCTGAAGTTCCCAATCTAAAGGCTACTTGCACATCCTTTGTCTCCCAGATGCTCAGCAGGCAGATAGTGTGGCGTCAGTCTTGAGACAGTTCACAGTTATACTTGAAGCTTTTCTTTTCTGAATTATTCTAATGAGCTTTTATTTTGTGCTGATTGTGGGGATTCAAAGATGAACAAGCTACAGACTGGCAACCTGTGAGCTCCAGAAAACTCGAGACCTTTTTCTAACCCTTCTTTTTTATACATGCACATGTGTGTAACTTTACATAATGAGATGGTATCATACATGCCATTTCATCTTTTTATGCATGCATGTGATGAGATGGTGTACCTGCACATATGTGTAACTTTACATGCTGCAATGGTATTGTACATGCACATGTGTGTTACTTCACGTGATGAGATGGTATCATACATGCCATCTTCTCTTCCCCTTCAGCACCTTGTCCTGCATGTTCTTACTGGACCCTCACAGGCCTCTGAAAGCACGAAGCTTTGGTCATTGTTTTTATAAGTGGGTTTCTCTTGTCCACAACTGCCTGTCCTCACTTAACTTTAGCAGTGGAGCCTGCTGCCTGTCTCCCAAATTTGTTCTTTCCTGGCTGGGCAGTAGTTTATCTCCTGTCTGCTGTATTTCTAGTTCTGGGCTGTGAGAACCCTGGCACCCATGTCCTCAGGGCGACACTGTGCTGTGCTGCGCAGTCCCACCCCAGAAGCAGCCCTGCTTCACCAGGAGCTGCTAGCACCTCTGGACCCGTGAGGACACTGCTCCTCCTTATCGCTCCAGCATATCCTTCCACTTTTTAATTTTTACCGGTCTGATGGGTGTGGTGTGATGCTTTGTTTTTACTTTAATGACTGGAGGATTACTAGATGACTTGGGCATCTTCTTATCTGTTGTTGGCCATTTGGACATCTTTTTCTGTGAATTGTCTCTTTATATGTTTGGCTTGTTTTTCTTTTGGATTATTTCCCCTTTTCTTCACAGATATATTTTGTTAGCTGTGTGTTTTAAAAAAATTCTGAAAACTAGTTGCCGATATGTAAGTTAAGAAATGTCACGTAACAGTCTGGATTCCTGATCTTACTGGTTTGTGTACTCCAGCCCCAGGAACTCAGGTGGCAGTACCTAATGGTATACACTGCTCTTTCTGGGAAGTATGTGACACTGTGCAGATCTGCTCCTGCTGTCATCTGACCCTGAGGCTCTGTGTCTCAGGCCACTTGTCATGGAGTTTGTGTCCTTTAGTTGAGCCCCAGCCCATCTCACTGATGTATGTCACCTGCCTGATGGCCCCAGGCTCCTTGTGAGAAGTACTGGAGAGCTTTCCAGTGATGAAGTGTGCAATTTAGTGAGGACAGTAGTATATTCTTAGTGGAATCCTTGGTGACCACACAGATTTTAGGGATTTTTTTTTTTGCAGCTGGTCAGTACAGGGATCTGAACCCTTGACCTTGGTGTTACAAGGCTGTACTCTAAGCAACTGAGCTAACCGGCCACCCAATTTTAGGGATTATTTAAAACAACAACTACTTATCACCTCAGAGCTCACGTCTGAAGCAGGTGCCATATATATAAAAAGTTGTTAAATGGTCACATCTGTCTATTTTGATCAATATCTAGGCCATCTGGGGTTCCACAGGTGTGTCTGCTGGTATGGTAAGAAGGATAAAGCCACAAAACTGGGTTTGTTCCTGTAATACCTTTGTAATCACTATTCAACCTTTTAATTACCCAAAGTAAAAGGTTTGGGTTTTAGGTATTTTAAATTCTGTTTTTGGCTAAAAAGTTATTTTCCCATCCTGACCTTGTGATAATCCCTGGACTGGAGTCTTATCTGTCAGGAAAGTGACATAACTGGCCTCTGGTCCTTGTGGGCAGATGCCTACCTGGACTTTGCTCTGCATTGAGTCCTGAAGCCAGACTTCAACAGTTTTATCCCTTAAATAAAAAATGCCTGAGTACTGCCAGCTCTCAGAAGTACTCTTTTGATTTTACAGAACCTTATTATAATATGACTTGTTATTGTACGAGCTGAGATAAGCTGTGGATCAAGTTATATCCCCAAATGTGACTGTGTAAAGAAAACACTTTTGTTGTCATGAGACCACGTGATGGCCTTGTTCCTGCTGGTTGCCACTGAGTGTGATTTCATATGACCGACTTCCACATGCTGCTCACAGCGAGGTCACCAGCACCCACTGTAGAGTCAGAGCAGAGTTACAGCTCAGCAGAGCTGAGGGTTCCTGTGCCTGAGACCACCAAGCACTGCCACCAACTTTAAATTTGATTCTTTTTATTAAAAGACACTTGCTACCTGTCTCCTGTTTTGCCAGCTGAGTACCTGTAGAGGGTAGTGTACTCATGGCATGAACACAGACCCGAGTACTTGGCCAGTGTGTCTCCTACAAGGTGGATCCTGTCTGTGGTCAGTGTCCAAGGCTCACAGGTTTCTCTTGCTCTGGAAATTGTCCTCAAACTAGATGGCTGTGTGTTGTTTAGGAGCTAAAACATACTGACAGGTATATGCAAACAGTCAAGCAATTGTTCCTGATTTTGTTCTCTGTGCCCTGCTACTTCATGAGTTTCTGAATTTTCCTTACCACAGGCTCCACTGAGTCTTCACTGCCCCTGGAGAAGGAGGAGCAAGTCCGACTTCAGGCTAGGAAGCGGTTGGAAGAGCAGCTCAAACAGTACAGAGTGAAGCGCCAGCAGGAGCGGGTGAGTCCTTCCTGAGTGAGCTCCTGGAGAGCACCAGGTGCAGAAGTACTCCCTGTGATGGGCAGGTGCCGGGTGCTGGCAGTCGTCACTGTGCTCCTTGTGCGGTCCTGCCTCTGGAAGGTTCCAGCAGGACTCCCCTCTCTGGTCCTGCTTCCTTTGGAACAAGCGTATTTTATTCCTAAATCTGCCATTTGAAAAGCAAAGAAAGTAAATACTTACATTTATTCCTCTCTGTACTTGAGCAACCAGTCTCAGGTGTCAGTTTATTTTATCAGTGAGTTTCCAGTGAGCTTTGCTGATGTCTTACATTGTTGGAAATATGTTCCGTAGCACACACATTTGATAAGTTTGTCCATATAATATACCAAAATCAGTTTTATTTGGTAATAAAACTCTTGTTAGGATGATAATTAAAGCAGTCTTTTTAATGTCATTGAATGAATCTAGGCAAGGAGTACATGAGTGTTCTTTTCACAGTTCTTCCAACTTTTCTGTGGATTTGAAAATTTTTAAATTAATTTAAAATTAGAAGTGAACTAACTTTAAAAAACACTTTCCATGAGTGAATTAGTGGTGGCAGTCCCCATGAGTGTCAGCCATTTGTTTCCCCTGGAGGGAATGGTTGCAGATGTCACTTTCCACACCTGCTGCGTGAGGAGTGGAGGAGGGGCTTGTGGGACACCTTTCCAGACTGTGGCTCCTGGAGGCAATCACAGTGATAGTAAATAATCAGTAATCACTACGTGCCAGGTGTTGTGTTACATTCCCTGCAGACTGTATAATACAGTGTTATAGCAGTCAGGTGAAATAAGTGACATTTCAGGGGAGAAAACTGAGGCTCAGGTTGAGGAAGTCGTTGGAATCACTCAGCAGTGATGTGGCATTGTCTGTGGGATCTGTTATCATAGAGCCTCCAGAGCCTGCACCACAGGATTGTCAGCATTGGTCTTGAATACATCAGGAGTTTAACGTAAAATTCCAATTGTGAAAATTTAAGATCCTTCCCCATCTTAAAAAATATATGTCTAATAATATCTAAAAAATCCTATTTAATAGTTTAAATGGAAGGATGTGTCCATTTAAGGAAGGATGTTTTTAAATATCTAAATCTAATGCATCTGAAGTGTTCTGGATTAAAGACAGAGGTGGGAATTAAGTCTTTTTGGCTAGCTTGTCTGTTCTCTCAGGTCACTTATGTTATCCTCTGTCTCTTTCCCGCTGGTTTCAGCATTGCCTTGTCACTGTGCCTCTGCAGTGTCTGCACATCCCACCTGTGCTTGTGCCGATTTTTGGACTGCATTGTTTCCAGCCTGTCTGCTTTTTCCCTAGGTCTGAATGGACATGTCACCACAGCTCTGTGGTCTGAGAACCATCTGGGCTGGCAGGCTGCCCGTCACCCCACCCTCTGCTCTTCTAGCTGCCTCCCCCCTGCCCCGTTCTTTTCTAGCTGTTCTTGTGCATTGATTCTTCCATTTGCATCCAGTGTCCTTCAAGGATGTTCCTCATGCACATGCCCCTGCCTGGGGGATTGTGTTGGTTTGTGGAATAACATAGGATTGAGTAATTCTCTGTAAGAGAAAGTTGTGTTTGAAATAACCATAAGGAAGGGTACTTCTCCTTCCTCCATCTTGTTCAAGGCCATTCTGGAAGTTCTACCTAACACAATAATACAAGAAAAAGAAGAGATACAAATATTGAAAAAGAGGAGAAATGTTATTTACAGGTGCTGGCAATGCCTTGGGAAAATTCTAGAGAATCAACTGAAAAAATTATTAGATCTAATTAGGGTTCAGAAAATTGTCAGTTCAAAGATACAAATATGAAAGATCAATAGTTAGCCTAACATGATTGATTATAAAATCAGTAGGGAAAGATAACATTTATAATAACAAAAATGATAAAATATCTGATAATTAAATTAAAATGGCAATAAAAAGGGCTTAGAATCTAGATGACGAATATTACATAACTTCTTTATTGAGGGACATACAAGCAGGTAGGAATAATTGTAAGGAAACAGCTCATAATCTCTTAAGTAATTATAAGATTAAAGTAGTTCTAATTCAACAGGACTTTTTTTTTTTAATGTGAAGAAAATTTTTATGTTTATCTGAAAGAATGAACATAGGAGAATAGCCAGGAAAGTTTTGTCAAGGAAGTACGATGAGGAAGGACTTGCTCTCTAAAATGTGGTTGAAAGTGCTTTAAAATTACCTTCACTAAAGGTGTGCTTTGGGCCCAGGCATGGTCCCGCTGGTCAGTAGCGTATGATCCTGCAGCAGTGAGACTGCTAAGGCTTGGAGGCTGGCTGCACCTTCATAGTGAGGGCTGGGAGAGAGGAGCTCTCTGCTTTTCAGTAGAGAGAATAGCAATGGGTGCATCCTTTCTGGATGGCAATTTTAGAATGCTGTTTGTCAATTTTAAACATAATTTTTGTACTTTTGTTTCCTTCTCAGTCCAGTCAACCTGCAACAAAAACGAGACTTTTCAGCACACTTGATCCTGAGCTCATGTTAAACCCAGAAAACTTACCAAGGGCCAGCACCATGGCTATGACAAAAGAATATTCCTTTCTGCGCACCAGTGTCCCTCGGGGGCCCAAGGTAGGCAGCTTAGGGCTCCTTGCACATCCTAAGGAGAAGAAAAGTTCCAAATCCAGCAAAATTCGGTCTCTGGCAGATTATAGAACTGAAGATTCAGATGCTGGGAATTCTGGCGGAAATGTTCTGGCCACCGACTCTGCCAGGGGTTCCCTGAAGCACAGTAGAAGCAGCATGGCATCGGTTGTGTCTGAGGTCAGCCTGTCCCCTGAGACAGAGGACCGTCTGGAGAGTGCCTCCCTGACTGGGGACAGCGTGTCTGAGGCCGATGGGAACGAAAGTGACAGCTCATCATACAGCAGTGTTTCTGCCCGTGGAACCTACGGCATTCTGGTGACCACGGTGGGCACACGGGACACTTCTTATATGGTCAATGGCCAGGAGATTGCCTCAGATGCCCTGGGCCAGTTCCCCTCAATTAAGGACGTCCTCCAGGCCGCAGCAGCCGAGCACCTAGACCAGGGGCAGGAAGTCAACGGGGAGGTGCGGAGCCGGAGAGACAGTCTCTGTAGCAGGTGCGAGCAGGCAGGTGGGGGTGGGCAGGGCTAGTCAGGAGGCAAGGCACCACTGTGCTCTGTTACTGGAGCAGGCTGATACGTCATTTTTCTTTCTTCATTCCATCTTTAGTCTTACAGTAACGTTTCGTTTATACACAACTCTGTTACTGTGCAAGAAATAGAATGAAATCTGATTAGCTTAGTCTGCAATATTAAAATAGCTTCCAATATTTGTACAGATCTGTTTCTAAAACTGCACAGATACTTATGTGGGCTCCTGTTTCTTTCTTTTTTGTGTGTGTGTGGCTGGCTGGCATGGAGACCTGAACCCTTGACCTCAGTGTCATTAGCACCATGCTCTCACTAAGTGAGCTAACCGGTCATCCCAGTGGGCTCTCTTTTCTAAGGGTGTTCCAGCCATGTGGAAATGCCTGGCTGTTTGCTGGGTGTCCATCAGTAGCATTTATACAAGCTTTAGCTCTCTACTTGTCTTTTTACTTATTTTACAAAAAATATGGGAGAGTAGCAGGGGTGTGTGGAATCTGGAAAATATGGAGAAGTGCTAAGGAAAGTAATGACACTCACTATCCCACCACCTGCTCCTGTCCTTTGTCCTCCAGTGTGTCCCTGGAAAGCTCTATTGCTGAAACTCAGGATGAAATGCTGCAGGTTCTTAAAGAAAAGACGAGACTGGAAGGACAGCTGGAAGCTTTGTCATTAGAGGCTAGTCAGGTAATGGATGTTTGATTAATGTGTTAATGTGCTATGTCTTTGAAAAGAATGTGTGATCACTCTTCATTGGGTGCAGAATTTTACAAATTGTGTTTAAATAAGCAGCAGCAGCAGCAACCAAGTCTTCTATATCCTTACTTTTTTTTCTGTTTGATTTGTCAGCCTCAGAAAGAGGTGTGTTGGTTTCCTGCTCTGAGGGTGTATGGGTCAGTTTCTCTCTGCATCTCCATCAGAATTTGCCCAGAATATTTCCTAGATGTTAGGAACCTAATAGTTTGTAATAGTTAAATTCTTTTGGTGGTTTGCACCTTTTTCTGGCATGGTAAACTATTCATCTTTGCCCCTTTAATACTTTTTGCAGTAGGTTCAACTTTGAACACTTGATCTTGGTGTTATCAGCACCACACTGTAATTGAGTGAGCTAACTGGCCAGCCCTGGTTCTGCTTGTTCTGATATTATTTTTGCTATACCTGGTTAGCATTTGCCTGAAAAATCATTTTCCATTCCTTAATTTTCAGCTTTCCTTCATCATTTTGTTGTATGTACTTCTGTTGATGGCAAAGAACTAGTTTTTTGTCTATCAACAGAGTAAATCAGTTTGGTGGAATTCAGCTGTCCACTTTTGGTATGTGAGAACATACATGCAGCGCCAGGAGGCACTGTGGTGGAAGTGGGGAGGGTGTTTCTTTCAGGGAGTATGTGCTGCAGAGCAAGGGATGATGGGAGATAGAGCAGCTCGTAGTGAGAGAAGCTTGCTTTGTGAAATGGGAGTGTCATGTCGAATATGACTTTTTTGTACAACATGGTCCTTGGACACAATCCATGTACTTTATGATATGTAAAACTGTGTCTGCAACAGAGGTGATCTCAGAGATTTTGAGGTTAATTTTGGTTGTACACAGTTTTCACTTTATATACTACTTTTGAATATAACCCTCTCATCAAATGCATTTCCACTTCGTCTGTATATTCAATCTCTAGAACAATCTAAGAACCTTAGATTGCTTTTACTTTACTTTCTTATCCTCCTGGGATCACTGATTAGTGCTTCGCTTGTCCAAGCCAAGACTAGCATAGATTGTTCTGGGTGTGATGATTTCTGATGTCTCTCTGAAGATGCTAATTATACTCTCCCTAAAATCTCATTGCATCTGCTCAGTTAACTCAATTTCTTTGGGAGTTTTTTCTGGTTTTTGCATCTGTCATTTGTCGTCGTGATGTTGTGTGAACTTTGATTCCCTGTGTCAACTTTAGGATGGGCAGGATGTGAGATGGGCAGGTGGGTTCATGCCCTATGCCTATTTTCTTGTTGCAGCCATTCTCTCTGCTCCTGGGGTCTTTCCTCTCATCCCTGGCTTTATCTTGCAGACAGTGCTGCTGCGGTCACTCAGGGCTGCTCGTGTCCAGTGGCTCCGTTTGGAGCCCCTTGTGACCTCTCTTATGTAACAGCAGCCTTTCCCTGCAGATGTGTTCTGTTCATTTCCTCCAGATCTGAACCTGACTGCTTTTTATCTTTTAGGGATCTCTCAATACAGCTCAGTGCTGCTGCGGTCACTCAGGGCTGCTCGTGTCCAGTGGCTCCGTTTGGAGCCCCTTGTGACCTCTCTTATGTAACAGCAGCCTTTCCCTGCAGATGTGTTCTGTTCATTTCCTCCAGATCTGAACCTGACTGCTTTTTATCTTTTAGGGATCTCTCAATACAGCTGATGTTCCTGC
The DNA here is from genome assembly GCF_000696425.1 of Galeopterus variegatus. Classification (NCBI taxonomy): domain Eukaryota; kingdom Metazoa; phylum Chordata; class Mammalia; order Dermoptera; family Cynocephalidae; genus Galeopterus; species Galeopterus variegatus. The sequence continues at coordinate 324,356 of NW_007726339.1, read as the reverse complement.
TTTGAGAGAATGTGTGTGTGTATTTTTTTTTTTTTTTTTTTTTTACAAATGTAGTTGTATTTTCCAACATCCTTGCAGGTAAAAGGTGCTTCCACAGCTCTCCCTGAATGCTGCCCTGCTATGCCTAAGACTAGTGCAGACTCTGCACGTGTCTCCTCCTGCCTCATGGGCCTGTTTGGAAAATCATTTTCTTTTGGGATAACTGTCAATGGCAGAGTGACTGGGTGGCTTGGAAGCATAGCATTTTGATGGAAAGTCCACCTGTTGGGCATCTTTCTCATCTCATTGATTATGTTTCTGTAGTCCTGTGAACATACTGGATGGGAGTGACTCGCTTTCTGAAAGTCAGTGTGGTTGTTTGGGGATCTTTTCAGGCACTTAAAGAAAAGGCTGAGCTGCAGGCCCAGCTGGCCGCCCTGAGCACAAGGCTGCAGGCGCAGATGGAGCACAGCCACAGCAGCCAGCAGAGACAGGACTCCCTCAGTTCAGAGGTGGACACCCTGAAGCAGTCCTGCTGGGATCTGGAGCGGGCCATGACTGACCTGCAGAACATGCTGGAAGCCAAAAATGCCAGCCTGGCATCCTCAAACAATGACCTGCAGGTGGCAGAGGAGCAGTACCAGAGGCTCATGGCCAAAGTGGAGGACATGCAGAAGAACATCCTCAGTAGGGACAACACAGGTGAGGGTCCTTGTGCAGCTGCCCAGTAAGCAGAGGCTGTGGGAACTCTGCTGCCATCATATTGGTAGGGCTGTGGAGTTGCATTAGCTTCCAAGTTACATATAAGGCGTTACTTTTCTAAAGTAAGTATAATTTCTGTTGAACTCATGGAATCCTGTACATTTTTGTATAAGCACCCAGAGAAATGAATTGGGTCTCAAAAATTGACGTTGGACTTTGACCATCAGTGGTGATCATTCCCACTCAATCTGTCTTGAAGGTCCGGTGTTGTTGAGGAGTAGAGCTGCCTGGTTATTCCACAGAACTGCAGATTCTACCTCAAATATTTTGAAGCAACACTTAGATTGTTGATTAGTAAACCTAGTCCACAGAGGTCCAGCTGGCTCCCTGTCAGGCTGAGCTAGAGAATGGCCAAGAAGCGGTACTGTGGAGTTGCAGGGATGTAGCAGCTGGCAGTGAAGGGAGAGCACCTTGTGGCTCCCTTGTGCTGTCTGCTTGTCCTTGGTGCTCTGTCCTCAGTTTCCACCCAAGCCAGGCCCACTGTCAACGCTCCAACACCCAGTGGGTGCCAGGAAGCCTCTGGTCTTCCTGCTCAGAACATGTTGTTTGAACAGTGGGAAGGAGTGGGTGAAGCAGAGTGGGAAGATGGAAGATCAAAGCCTGAGGGATGTAGAGTCAACCCAGATCCAAAATCCTCCCACGTAGGCTACAGAGATGAGATTCTTCTCTCAGAGCTCTGGGCTGTCTGAGCGATGCGTGAAGGACTGTGTCTATGTGACATTGAGTTTTCCCATAAGGCAGTGAGTCCGATTTCAGGTCTGATGATGTAAAGGGAAAAGTGACAAACCGCTGTCACAGTGGTTCTAATAGTGGAAAAGAGAAAAAGCCAGCTGAGAAACAATGTGACAGACTCTTAATTGCTGTTAATTTTTAAGTCTTTGAGTAGTTTATGATACTCAGTCCTTTAGAAAACATTATAAAATCCAAAAGGTTCTGAACACCAAAATAGTTTTGTAACACTGGGTTGCAAGGCCTTACCTGACCAGTGCCTTCTTGCTTCAGCTCAGACTGTGGACAGGTGTCCTTTTTGTGGTCTATTCAGTGCCATGTTTGCAGTTTTGTGCTCTTTTGGATGATTTTCCTATTTAAAATGGCCCCAAACACTGTCTGGTATTCTTAGGTGCAAGGAGGCTGTGTTATGTTTCATGGAAGAGATGTGAGTATTTGTTAGAGAAGCTTCACTGAGGCCTGTTGGCTGTGACCTCAGTGTTAATGAATAAATAATAAGTATTAAATAAGGTGTCTTTAAACCGAAACACATCGACAACGGTTATGTGTTGACAGTTGATGAAAATGTTGTGATCAGCCCTGTTTCCCCCAGGACCAGTGGCCCAGTGTCACGGGGACTTTATAGGACACACCACTGAGAATAACCAGATCAACTGTGTTTCTTGCTGTCTACAGAGAGCCCCACTGTGCGTCATATGTCCGCCAGTGCTGTGGGCTCTCCTTTGGTAGCCGCCAGCTGAACTGGCTGTGCTTGCTCATTTTCAGTGCATGACCTCCGGCAGCAGATGGCAGCCCTGCAGAGCCAGCTGCAACAGGTGCAGTTGGAGCGCACGGCGCTGACCGGCAAGCTGAAGGCGTCCCAGGCCGAAATCTCATCACTGCAGAGCGTCCGGCAGTGGTACCAGCAGCAGCTCGCTCTGGCACAGGAGGCCCGGGTCCGGCTGCAGGGTGAGATGGCTCACATCCAGGTATGACCCAGGATGCCCTTCGGGGGAGACACAGGCACAGGGCCTGGCAGGTCACACTTCTGTCTTGTGGGGAACAATGCTGTCTGCCCTGCTCCATGCAGCTTTCATTTAGACCTCGAAGCCTGCAACTGCTGTCACATCTTGGTGTCTTGTAAGTCTAGGAACAGTCACTAGGGCCAGAAGTGATGTGGGAGAAGTTCCAGGCACAGACCGCAGTCTGCCTTCACACTTCTTTTCAGTTCTTGCTTTTCTTTGCAGACCACTTACTCCTCTGGGGGCCATCACATGGGGCTCCTTTTTCTCGAGGAGATGGTTGGTTGAGGTCAGGCTCAGGGCTGGGCTGTGAAGCCTGCTTCATGGGAACAGTGCATGTCAGGCAGTCAGGCCTGGGGTGTGTTTTGACTGGATTTGGTTGGTTTGGATAAGGCTCCTCACCTGGGTGGTGAGAGATGCACCTGCAGTGGAAACTTTGTGTAGGTCCTGTCGTAGACTGCACAGTCTTGAGTGCAATGACCCATGATTTATGGGCCGCCAGCCTTCCCTACTTCGTCACACAGAACCCGGACGGCCCAAGTTTCGAGGTGGGGTGGTGTGTGTGGGAGACACTGAGAGGGGCAGCCAGTGGCCGTCACTGGGCAGAGATCCTCACCTGGGGCCTCCGGGGCAGCTGGTCTGCGCTTCTTGCTTGGAACTGAGCGACTTTTTACCCTATGGATTTTTTCTCTGAAGGTTGGACAGATGACCCAGGCGGGCCTCTTGGAGCACCTAAAGCTTGAGAATGTGTCCCTGTCCCACCAGCTGACAGAGACACAGCACAGGTCTATCAAGGAGAAGGAGCGTATAGCCATGCAGCTGCAGAGCATTGAGGTGAGGCTGCGTTGGGGCAGAGAGCTGATCTGTATGTGCCTTGGGGTCCTGCTGGGAAGAGTAAGAAAACAGACATGCACGTAAATGCACATAATATATTTTCTCTTGTATACATATATATCTTTTAAAATGTTCCTTGAACAGCCTGCAGTGGTAGCTGTTTAAGGTTGTCTGTTGAGTGGGTAATACTTGGACGTCTTGAGGGAACCTGGAGCTCTTCTTTAAACCTGCCCGGCCTCTGTCCCTCATAGCCAGTCACTGCCAGCTAGGGATGGTGTTGGGCCCGGAGTGGGAAGGGACGAAGGGGCTTAGGGTATCTGTGTGTGCCACCACTTTTCAGAGCCCAGTGATGACAGTGGTTCATTTGTTTCTGACACTCAGCCTGCATGGCTGTTTAATCCTCCGACAGCCACGTGAAGTCGCTGTGGTGTTGGCAGCTGCCTGCACAGCTCCTCTGCAGAGGGTGGAATGGATAGTAGCTCTGACTTGGATCCAGATACCTGTTCTCTTTTTTGCAGCAAGACCCTGGACTGTTTCTTGACCTCTTTGAGCCTCATTTTCTTTTTTAGAAAATGGGGGTTAATACCTACCTAATAGCATCGTTGGAAAAAGTAAAGAAGCAAAACCGTATTGAACATCTAGACAGTGTATAAAATGGTACTGAATATGTTGCTGGGCTGACTTTGTTGCAGGTCTCTCATGTCACAGAGAAGGTTGGCTTCCTGTGCTTGCTTGATTTCTCTCCTCAGTGCTCTGTACCTGCCTCTCCCTCTGTGGGGGTCACATGGGCCACTTGAGTTGGATAATGGAAGAGAATCATGTCCTGTCAACCATAACACTTCAAGGGCTCAGTTAAAATAACTGAAAAAAATGTGAAGTTATAAACTAACATTTTATTCCTAAAAAGTGTACCTAGGTGTAAGGTCTTATTTGTATAGTCAAAATGCAAGGAATGCCCTGTTTGTCCTCATGTCCCCTGGTTTCTTACTTTGTTTCACCAGGTGGTGTCAGTCAATACTAAAGAGAATGTTCCATGTAATGCCACCAACCTGTCTTCACATGGGAATGGCCAGGGCGCTTCACTCGTTGGTTGACCCCAGTTCTTAGAGTTGGGTTGTGTGCTGCTTCTCTCTGGCTAGGCCCTGAGTCAGCAGAGAGGAGGACTAGGCTGGGCTGGTGGGAGAGGAGCCCCTGGACAGGACTGTGCTGTGAGCAAGGGCCTCTCGCCAGGGGCGCGGGCTTCCCTGTGAAGTGTGAGGCTTGCAACCTGCAGCTGGCAATCAGGTTTTCCACTTTTCAGAAAGCACTTTATTTCCTGGGCCCAGGCTGACATGCTGGATCAGGAAGCAGCCTTTGTGCAGATTCAGGAGGCGAAGACGATGGTGGAGGAGGACCTCCAGAGGAGGCTGGAAGCATTTGAGGATGAGCGGGAGCAGCTGCAGAAGATGGCAGACTCAGCCGCAGCCCTGGAGCAGCAGCTTGAGCAGGCAAGTGCCTGTCGCCACTCTGGCCTGGACACTGGCCTGAGGCCCACCTGAGCATCCCAGGTCGCACACAGGTAGCTGGTGCGGTTACCATGTTGGGTCTGGCCATGTAGGCGCAGGTTGTGTCAGACTGTCTGTTGTATTTGCTACTGTAGACTTCTGATAGGATTCTTCTACACCAGAATTTTGCATTAAAAAGACCCTTTAAAGTGTCCATCAACATTATTTAAAACCTGAACAGGGAGAAAGTATGAATTCAGTTATTTTAGTGTAGGGTCAAGAGCAGCCATATTGAATTTATTATCTTTTTCCCAGGTAAAGTTGACTTTGCACCAGCGAGACCAGCAGCTCGAGGCTTTGCAGCAGGAGCACCTGGACCTGATGAAGCAGCTCACTGTGGCACATGAGACTGTGCAGACCAGGGAGCAGTCTCTTGAGGACCTGCAGACGCACTACGATGAGCTGCAGGCCAGGCTGGAGGAGCTGCAGGGAGAGGCCACCTCCAGGGAGGATGCCATCCGCTTCCTGCAGAATGAGAAGATCGTCTTGGAGGTGGCTCTGCAGGCAGCCAAGAGCAGCAAGGAGGAATTCGACAAAGGAGCAGAGCGTTTAGAAGCAGGCACCGAGGAATCATCAGGAATTTTAGAGGAATTAAGACAGGAAGTGGCCATTAAGTCCAGCCAGGTAATGCGTCTGCCTCATTGTGTTGTGAATCACAGTCACACGTGTGGGAGTAGGTGTGATTGTTTAGTCCTTTCTTTGGATGTGCTCTTGTGTAAATGTGGGTGACCTGTGGAAGAACACTGCTAGCACAGGGCTCGGGGCTCCACGGGGGAAGCTATCACTGCAGCTGGTGCTGTGTCTGGCCCTGCATTGGCTGCTGGGGTGGAGAAGCCCAGAACTGGGGAACTGAGCTTTGTTTGGGGCTTTTGAAAGTAATTTACCAGAAAACACCACCTTCTGTCTAAAATCAGTTGGATAGTAGTGGTGGTGGCATTCCTGGGAAGCTGTCTTTCTACCTCTGAAGTTTGTTTTCTTTACTCTGGGGACCAGTCAGCCTCACTTGGAAATAGAGCTGGCTTCCCATCACCTGGCCTCATTACAACCTGTGTGTGTCCTTAGGCATTTCTGAAACAGCCCTGTGCAGCCCTGACCACACCTCCTCTTTTGTGGAGTTGCTGTAGGACCAGGGCATGTGATGTGAGAACAGTCATAGGGGATGAATGCTCCACATGTAGAGCAAACTAGCACATTGATTCTTCCCAGGAGGGTTTTTGAAGGAGAAGCTTAGAAAAAAGCTCTATATTGTAGGAAAAAATGGATTATTTCCTAATTGTACTCAAGTGATAACAAGGATTTGTGTGGAATAGATCCTGGTCTTAGGGGAGGAATCATTCAAATATAGGAAACCTTGGCCCTAAACAAGCACTTCTGCTTTTCTAGAGATAGTAACTGCACACCTGCATGCTGAAGCTGCATTTCTGTACAGTCACTGCACACCTGCATGGTGGAGTGGCGCGTCTAGACAATTGCCCCGACATGCACGGTGAAGCCACATGTCTAGTCAGTCGCCCAGACATGCACGCTGAAGCTTGATAGGGGATGTGATTTCCTGGGGCTTCGGAAAACTCTCCTTGTGTGACGTGGTTCACTGTGGCATCTCTGTCATCACCGTGGGATGATGCTTTCCAAACCCTCAGAGCATTCATCACCTGGCTTCTAGAACAGTTGTTTTTTGCTGAGCCCACTTTGCATGTCATAAATTATATTGTTCCTGAACTCTCTGGGGATGTCCAGTGCAGATCTGACTCAGTAGTTCTGGGTGCAGCCTGGGACTCTGCACCTCTCTCAGGCTACCAACTGGTGCAGGTGGGCTGATCTCTGACAGATTTTGAGGGGCAAGGAAGCAGTGCTGAGGGTTGGCATATGGCTTGTGGGCCCAGCCCTGCACCTGGTTCTGTAAGTTAAGTTTTATTGGAACGGAGCCACGTCATTCATTTGCGGACTGTCTGCAGCTGCTTTTGTGTTGCAAGTGCAGAGCTGAGAAGCTGTCAGAGACATGTGGCCTGCAGAGTGAGGTGTTTCCAGTCTGGCCATTTCAGCCCAGGCTTGCTGACCCCTAGTCTAGAGTGTCCCCTCACCTCGTCTTTATGGAGAGAATGGGGATGTCCATCTACGCATGTCAGGCTGCAGACTCTTCTTCTGTACGCGGACGTGAGGCTGGCTCTTAGCAGGTGCCTCAGGCACAGCTCCCTCCTGGAGCCATCAGTGTGACCTCTGCACACACATGTCCCCACAGGTGGATCACCTGCAGCAGGAGACTGCCACTCTGAAAAAGCAAACACAGAAAATAAAGGAGCAGTTTCTTCAGCAAAAGGTAAAAATGTGGTTGATTTTCTTTGTGTGAAACACTTTTGGGCCGGCCCGGTGGCGCACTGCTACAGTGCGCCGCTTGGGAGCGCGGTGGCGCTCCCGCCGAGGGTTCGGATCCCACATATAGACCGGTTCCCGCTCACTGGCTGAGCGAGGTGCGGGTGCAGCACCGAGGGTTGTGATCCCGTTGCCGGTCCGGTCCGGTACGGGTGCAACACTGAGGGTTGCGATCCGTTGCCGGACACAAAAAAAAAGACAAAAAGGAAACACTTGTGCAAAGTCCTATATGGTTTAATTGCTCTGATAGAACAAAATCGATCAAGAAGCTGACATCTAGATTCCATCTTAATTTTTTTTAAGGCATTTTGTTGATTCTGAAATATCCTCCCCCTCACATTTTACTCTCTGAAGTTGGGTGCGTGTCCCAGCGAGGCAGGCGTTTGTGGTCCCAGACTCTGCAGCAGCACGTGTCATGGCACCCTGCTGTCACCTCAGAGAGCTGTGCATTGTGCGCTGTCATCGCTATACAGGTTGAGTTTGCTGTTGAGAATGTCTTTGAAACATTTACACCAGGACCTCATGTCGAATCAGTGTTTGTTGCACTCACAAAAGCATGAACGTGAAATTTATGTTGAGAAAGCCAGCATCTCTTGGAGGGATGGATGATTCCTTTATTTCTTGCAAAATGTCATTTGAGTGCCTCATGGGATCTGGGAGAGGAAGGTCCTGCAAAGCAGTGTTGTAAGTGGTGTTACGTGTTGTTACTGATATACGAATAAGGGGACTGCCTCTCAGAAGCCAAGCAATGCAGCCAATGGGAGAAGAAATGGCCAGATTCCTTGGAGTAGCTGAGCTGTCTTGGAGGCTGGCATGGCTGCATCACACGTTAGGCAGACTTGTTAAGGCATGGTGATGTCACCTGGTGCATAAAATAGTGGTGTGTTTCAGTTGATGGTGTCTTAGACTTGATGAAATATGTTATCTTTAGCTCAAAGTTTCACCCTAGATAAGTGGTGTACATTTTTATTTCAGCTGGCTTGCCCCTGGGAAGACCCCACTCGTGCACTGGCTGATTGCTCTGTCTTGTCTGGCAGGTAATGGTGGAGGCCTACCGGCGGGATGCCACCTCCAAAGACCAGCTCATCAGTGAGCTGAAAGCCACAAAGAAGAGGCTGGATGCAGAGGTGAAGGAGCTGAGGCAGGAGTTAATGAAACTGCAGGGGGAGAAACAGGCTGTGCAGCTGGAGCACTCGTGCCTGCAGAAGGAGGTGTCCCAAGTCCATCAGCAGATGGCAGAGCTCGAAGGGCATCTCCAGTCGGCGCAGAAGGAGCGAGATGAGATGGAGGCGCACCTGCAGGTCTGTGGCTTGTGGTGGTTGATTCCCTCTGAGTTGTGAAGGTTCAGCTCAATGTACTTAGGACTTACATGTGCAGGGTGGGGCAGGGCGCACAGGCCAGGTGAGGCACGAGGGGAGAGGCTTTTAGAAGAACACCCTGGAACAAGGCCCTCCTGGAGCTTATGTCCTGGTGGGGACAGACAGAGAGGTTCTGGTGATGACACTGTGTGGAGGAAATAAACAGGCAGGCGCTACCAGAGTTCTTGGAGGCCCCACTCTTGCAGTTGGCTGTGGGAGCCAGCCGCCATGCAGAAAGCCAGGGCAGGGCACTCCCAGAGTCCCGGGGTCTGAGGGACTCCCAGAGTCCCGTGTGGATGGAGTGTGGACCTAGGATGGGCAGGATCCAGTCTTGCTCCTCTTGGAAGCCCCACAGTGGGAGCCTGGGTATTCTAATGAGTCCAGTGGAAGCTGGCGAGGTTTGATCTGCACGTGGGGAGCCGGGAGACGGGGGCCGCTGTGCAGATTCATGTCCGTATGTCCGGGCTGAGGAACGTTTTCTGAGGTGAGAAATTGGGGGAGGAACAGTAAACTTGGGGTATGGCAGGCAGGATGTTAGACCACGGGCTCTGCTTTGCATGGGACCTTTCTGAAGTCGCAGGAGAGGGCCAGGCAGGCAGGTTGGTTGTGTGTCTGGCCCTGAGAGGAGCTGGACTGAGGCCTTGAGCTCAGACCCCCATAGGTCAGTGGTGTGAAGGCATGAGGGTGCAGGTGGGGGGCCCTGGACTGATCAGTACAGGCAGTGGGCTGTGCTTGGCAGGCTGGCCCTGGGTCTGGGGGTGGGGCACAAGCCCCCCAAGCTTGTGTAGTCATTTGTTACTGTGACTGAGCCACTTTTGTGGGACTTATTCTCTCCACACAGAAGGAGGTGAGAAAAGGCAGTAAGGGAGGGAGTGGGGGAGGGGGACATGAAGCTCTTCACATAGTGGTTCATGGTGGAGCTTCTAGGGAGGGGCTTCTGGGGGGGGGGTCCTGGGAAAGTAGGTTCTGGGGGACTCCTGGGAGGGAGTTCTTGGGGGCTTCAGGCAGGTCCACAGTGTGGAGGCTTTCTTTTAACTCATCCCTCTCTGTTGTGCCTCTGCTGCTCCGGACACAGCATCTGGAAATGCTTTTGACATCTACATTTGTATTTTTTGGGTTTGTTTTGGTGGCTGGCTGGTATGGGGAACTGAATCCTTGACCTTAGTGTTACAAGGCTGTGCTCTAACCAACTGAGCTAACTGGCCAGCCCTTGACCTTTACAAAGTGTCGTTTATGAGAAAGTAAAGGTCCCTGTCAGAATTTCCTTCAAAACTTACATCCCCAAAGGTGGCCCTGAGGGCACCATGTCCCACGAGGAGATGGACTTTGGGGTGAGCAGCTTTACACGGCTCATATTGTCTTTCCCTCTTTTGAAGTCTTTGCAGTTCGATAAAGAGCAGATGGTCGCTCTTACAGAGGCCAACGAGGTGCTAAAGAAACAGATAGAGGAGCTGCAGCAGGAGGCCAAGAAGTAAGTGTGCGTGCGGCACGGCCCCTCTGAGGGCAGGAAGGAGCCCTGCCTGAGCATGCAGCGGACTTGGCCCACGTAAAGTGGCCTGGCATGCTGAGTTCTAGATTTAAAGTTCCATCATGATGTAGTTGCTTATTCTACAGAATAACCCCACAGTGTATGAGCTAATTTCCTAAAGCACTCTTTATCATGACTCCCCTTCCGTGTGTGTTTGCCTTCGTGCCTGTGCTGTGGCAGCAGCCGCCCACCCCAGCTCCCTCCCGGGGACAGCGCTTCAATTCTTCCTTCACACCCGTTTGTGCTCATGTAAATGTAAGCATGCAGACTCCAATGCGCTCTCCTGTGTGTGCACACATGCACACGCTGACAGCCCCTTGGGGGCTTTTTTACCCCAATGGGCGTATCCTAAGTTACTTTGCTTTTATCAGCTGGTGATTTACTCATGAAGGTGGTTGTCAAATTTGTTGCTCTTATTTAAGAAGAACATTAGAAACGTTTCTATTTGGTAGGAGCGGGCTGTTTCTCTCCCTTCACTAGATCATTTTAAAACCATCCCAAAAGGGCAGGTCTAATGGTGTGGCTAGAAACAGCTCATGTCCACTGAGTGCTTATTGCCTCTTGGCTCTGCAGGGACACCTCACAGCAGCCACAATAGGACAGGCACACGCTCACCCAGGTTTTCCCTAGGGGAAGTTGGATTGTGGGGAGGGCGATGGCCAAGGGTTGAGCTGAGGTGGCCTCTCAAGAGCCTGGAGTCTGAGCCCCTGTGCCAGCCCTTGAGGTTGAACTTCTGAAGTGCACTTCACTGTTCCTGGATGTTGCATTCCAGGAAGCTGGGTGCTCAGTGAGAGGCTAATCCAGGTTCTTTCTCTGCGACTCCTTTGTGACACCTCAGGGCCATCACAGAGCAGAAGCAGAAGATGAAGCGGCTGGGCTCGGACCTGACCAGCGCCCAGAAAGAAATGAAGACCAAGCACAAGGCCTATGAGAACGCTGTGGGGATCCTCAGCCGCCGCCTGCAGGAGGCGCTCGCTGCTAAGGAGGCTGTGGACACGGAGCTGAGCCAGCTCAGAGCCCAGGGCAGCAGCAGCAGCGGCAGTGACCTCGCTCTACATGTAGGTAAACACCAGGTCTGTCCCCGGTCAGGGTCATGAAGCTTCTCAATGTAGGGAAAGGATGTTTTGTAAACATTTCCCTCTCTCAAACCCAGTAAAGGGGTTTAGGAGAAAGGAGGCAGAACTAAGATGTTTAGGCATTTCTTTAAAACACTGCTTGGTATCAGTGTAATGACTTATGTACATTGGTTATGACTTATGTACGTTACCTTATTTGATCCTCATAAGTCCTACATGGGCTGTGGTGTTAACGTTATTTTCATTGACGAACCTCCTTGGCTCAGAAAAACTCAGATACTGTGAGGGGCAGAGGTGGGACCTGCACCTAGCCCACCTACCCTGTTTTCTCTGTGCCTGCTCCAGTGTCTCGGGAGGTGTTGGTGTGAATGGAGGAAGTGTTGTGAGCATGCACTTGCCAAGAGGCGAGAGTGAGGGTGTGAGGGGGTCAGGGGTCAGGGTTTGGCAGAGTCCGGGAAAGCTTTTGGAGCAGGCAACATTTGAAATGCTCCACAATAGACAGGAGGCACTGCAGGGACCAAGGGGCAGTCTTAGGTAGAGGGGCTCTCTGTGCAGGACCCACAAGGGTGGGGGCCGGGGTCTGGAGAATGCAGGTTGACCTGCTGTTTCCTCTCACTTTTACTGGGAGGTGTAAAATTCTGCCTGAGTGAATTCATTTGCATTTTATTTATTATTCCCCAGTTTGTATTTATTCTTGACATCTTAGTGATCGTTTCTTTCTGCATGCAGTTGGTTTCTGTCTCCTCTCCACTTAGAAATTTACCAGTGGTAGTAGATCATTTCATAACATGGTGTTTTCATGTCAATTTAAGTAGATTAAGTTAAATGCTCCCTCTAACCTTGTTACTTTACAGTATGTTGAGGGGATTTATTTAATTGCCATTTCTCATTCTACTTTAAAATATGTCTCTATTGTTTGTATTTATTCTCTGGATCAAGTGGTCAGGGCGAGAGGGGGTGAATGCTTATAGAACCCAGTTTCCTTGCCGCATGGCCTGTAGCAGCTGAGGAGGAGCCAGGCCCTGAGAGCCTAGATGAGGGCTTGTCTGGACTTTTGGCAAATTGCTCACCTTTTTCATTCCCAGTAAAATAGAGCCAGAAAGAGGTAAATAGCAGAACCTCACTCATTAGATGGTTAAGTGAGGTGACATATGGAACATGCTTGGAACAGGGCCTGGTACCAAAATGGCAGCAAGTATGCATGTGTGAGCACATGTGCGTGCGTGTATATGTGTGTGTGTGTGCTTGCATGTGTGTTGTTCATTATATTATGCTGGGTGCTGCTTACTTGATAGATGGTCATTTATAACCTTTATCTGCAGGTCAGATTATTTCTGTATTTTCAAAGCATTTAACCAAAAAGGTGGTTTTCTTTGTCCTAGTGTTACTTTCTGTGTCACTAGTGTGTACATGTTATGGTTAGTTAATTTAGGTCCTTTGAAGAAAGGGAATTGTTGTAAGATGTGTTCAGACAACTGCTGGCTATCAGCAGTCAGGTGTGTGGCCACACAGCTTCACGCCTGTAGGACCCATGGGAGGCAAGGCAGGTGAGAGCCTGTCAGGCCCGGTGACCAAACGTGCTGTTCCATCCTGGCTGTTAGGAAAGGATCCAGGCCCTGGAGGTGGAGCTGCAGACCCTCAGCCACAGCAAGATGCTGCTGGAGAAGGAGCTGCAGGAGGTCATTGCACTGACCAGCCAGGAGCTGGAGGAGTCCCGGGAAAAGGTGCTGGAGCTGGAGGATGAGGTAACACCCATGAGTCTGCTGTTGCGGCAGTGAGGGAATGGGTCACTCAGGACCGGGAGGCTGAGGTGAGTGGGCTCTGGAGAGCAACAGAGCCTCACTGTGCTCAGTGTGGCCACTGGCATTTTTGTCTTCTCTGACTGCAGACTCTTGCTCTTTGGCGGAGTAGGCCCTGTTATCAGTACTCTAGTGAGGACAGTTGTGTTTTTGGCCTCTCCAGTAGAGTGGTCATTGCAATTCATAATGGTAGCCCTTCTCTCAGAATGTTTTGGTTGCAAATAAGAAACCCAACTCAAACCTTTGAAAGAACTCCTCATAGCTCATAGGTTCAAGGACAGTTCTAGTTTCCAGTGGTGCTAGTAGCAGCTGAGCACCATCACCAAGGGCTCATGTCACTGCCTTTGGCCCGCCTCTCTACCTACCCTGCCCCTTGTTAGGGTCCCCAGGGGCCTCTCAGTTATCATCTCTGTTCCCATCCTGAATATATTTTGTGAGGCCAGCTCAGTCCCATGCCCAACTACCAAGTGGTGTGGCCTGGGCCAGGGCTGAGTCCCCAGAAGTATATGGTCCCACAAGAAGGCTGGGCTATTGGCCATAGGGAGTAAGGAGTGGGGCTAGGGAACCACCTGGCTACAGCCACACCAGTCTTTCAGGTAACAGAGCAAGGGCAGTTTGTGTGTTGTTCACTGTTGTGTTTTAGTATTAACTGTTTCCTGTTGAAAAACTGCTCACCTGTTTCAGGTGTACGTAATAACTCCATTAACCAGAGCACATAATTTCACAGTTACCTTGATATGTTTCAGCTTCAAGAATCCAGAGGCTTTAGAAGGAAGATAAAGCGCCTCGAGGAGTCCAATAAGAAGTTGGCTCTCGAATTAGAGCATGAGAGAGGGAAGCTTACGGGCCTTGGACAGTCCAACGCGGCCTTGCGGGAACACAACAGCATCTTAGAGACAGCTTTGGCCAAGAGGGAGGCAGACCTAGTCCAGCTGAATCTCCAGGTACTCAAACTCATTTACCAGAAGCAGAGGGAATCGCACTGTAAATGTCATACAGCAGTACCCCCATCCACGGCTTCACTTACCATAGTTTGTTACCCACAGTCAATCATGGTCTGAAAATAGGTGGGTACAGAACAGTAAGATGTTTTGAGAGAGTGACCACACTCACATAATTTTATTACAGTATATTCTAATTATTCTAAGTTATCATTCATGCTATTGTTAATCTCTTATTGTGCCTAAATTATAAATTAAAATTTATCATAGGTACATATGTATAGGAAAAAACATAATACAGTCACGCTCCACATAAGGATGTTTGGTCAATGACGGGACCGCATATACAACCGTGGTCCCATAAGATTATAATAGCTGTGCCATATGGCCTTGGTATGTGGTAGGCTGTATGACAAAATCACCTTAACAACCCATCTCTCAGACCATATCCCATTAAGTAATGCTTAGATCCTTGGGCTCTACGGCATCTGTGGATTGAGGACTGGCTCGGGCATTTCAGGGAAGTCTTTAAAATGGCAGCACTCCCCCCGTCCCCTGTGGATGTCAAGCCCCCAGCCTTGAGTTACCCAGTCATTAGAGAATTGGGTAACTTCTATTTTGTCCCCACCATTCCCATTCTTTTTGTATCTGGCTGCTTTACCCATCTGCATTCCCTTCCTGGCTGCAAAGCCATCTGAGTTTGTAACCTGACTTATATGCGTCTTTTAGATTCCCAGCCATGTTCTTGAATGTGATCATGTGATCGTACCTGCAGTTTCAGATTTCTTTTCTTGTAACGGTATTCTCTGGAGATGGAATTTTCTCTACTTCCCTGACGTGTGCCCTGGTCCTGCTGTGTTCCCCACATGGCAGTTTTCCCTGGGCCCTGTAAGGTGTTTTGAATTTGATGTCCCTCCTCATTTACCCTTCTGCAATGTGATCTAGGTGCAGGCGGTTTTGCAGCGCAAAGAGGAGGAGGATCGCCAGATGAAGCAGCTCGTTGAGGCCTTACAAGCCTCACTAGAGAAAGAAAAAGTGAAAGTAAACAGCCTCAAGGAACAGGTGTGTGGCCCTTTACAGCTGCTTTTAAATCACAGTCTCACAGAGCCTTGCATACAGTGTTTCAGAGTCTGAAAACTTCACACAGGAGTGTCCATTCCAGGAATTCACTCCACAGAGAACAGTGTTGTTGGTGATAATGAGAGGCTGTAGAGAGCCTTGTGAGAGTCAGTAGAAGGTGGCATTAGGTTAGATCATGATGTAGCTGTGAAGGCCCAGGACAAGACAGATTGAGCTGTGTGTGTATGTGTATATTTCTGTTTTGCTGGGAAAGATGTCCTGTGTGTAGTGTTGCATTAAAAAAGTAAGTTTCGGGCCGGCCTGTGGCTCACTCGGGAGAGTGCGGTGCTGATAACACCAAGGCCCTGGGTTCGGATCCCACATAGGGATGGCCGGTTTGCTCACTGGCTGAGCGTGGTGCTGACAACACCAAGCCAAGGGTTAAGATCCCCTTACCGGTCATCTTTTAAAAAAAAAAAAAAAAAAAAAGTAAGTTTCAGGGCCGAGCCCATGGCACACTCGGGAGAGTGCGGCGCTGGGAGTGCAGCAGTGCTCCCGCCGTGGGTTCGGATCCCATATAGGGATGGCCGTGCACTGTGCACTCACTGGCTGAGCACGGTGCGGCCGGTCTCAAAAAAAGAAAAAAAAAAAGTAAGTTTCAGAATAGTATGTGATGATCCCATTTATGTTAAAAATGTAGACAGGAAAGATGGTTGTGTAGACCCTGTTCTTTATAGGAGGTGTCTCTTCAAGGCTGGCCCCTCCCACACCCAGGTGTTCACCATGCATCCAGTAAATAGAGATAAAAAGAAAAAGATTCTTTGTTTCTTGGGTGAGGCAGCAAAACTTCTTTTAAATTAGAACTAATTTTAAGATGTGATAAGAATATTTTAACATTAACAGTTATTAGATTGTTCTTGATTCACATCTGAGTAGGTGTTTAGTCTTTGCCCAGGAATTACTGTTGACCAGTGATTCTGAGCTGATTTAGCTAACACAACCCACTTTCCTACACCCAGCCCCTATCTTTTGCTCTGTGCTTAGGTATCACTTAATATTATTCTTACCTTAAAAGAAGACATAACTAGAAAATTCATAACTAAAAGTGCTGGGGGGTAGTAGTGTATATATGACTGATTTCTTTTTTTTTTTTTTTAAAGATGACTGGTAAGGGGATCTTAACCCTTGACTTGGTGTTGTCAGCACCGCACTCTCCCAAGTGAACTAACTGTCCATCCCTATATAGGGATCTGAACCCGTGGCCTTGGTGTTATCAGCACCACACTCTCCCAAGTGAGCCACGAGCCAGCCCTCGATTTCTTTTTTTTAAGAACAGTTGAGAATGATGCTTAATTTTTTCTCTAAATGCATTTAATCATCTTGTCCTGATTGTAACAATAGTACATGCTAATAAAAAGTTTTTAAAAAGTGTAAAGATTAAACTACAGATCACCTTGAATCTCTGCCTGTTGACAAACTGTTAATATCCTCTATGGAAGGTGTTTTTTTAACTGATTTGTAAGAGCTCTTTCTATATTTGTCTGTCATATACTATAAATATTTTTATTAAACTTTGCTTTTAAATAGCATGCTTGCTAGTAAAATTAGACAAGAAAATTAAATTATTGGAAAAGAAAATGGAAATTTTTGTTATACTCGGAGAATTGTCCTCTCTTAGAAATCTTGAGAGAGTCTATGTTTAACTATGAAAAGCAGTAAAATTCCAAAAGGCTAGATACATCATAAGTAGATAACAAGGGGCCGGCCCGTGGCTCACTCGGGTGAGTGCGGTGCTGATAACACTAAGGCCACGGGTTTGGATCCCATATAGGGATGGCTGGTTAGCTCACTGGGTGAGCGTGGTGCTGACAACACCAAGTCAAGGGTTAAGATCCCCTTACCGGTCATCTTTTTAAAAAAAAAAAAAAAAAAAAGTAGATAACAATTAGAAGCTTTATTGCAGTCAGATTGGCATGATGGAAAAGTAGATTCCTCTCAACATATGTGGACTACAAGTAAATCTAACCAGAAACATGCAGGTGTACTTGAAGACTATAAAAGCTGTTTAGACCAAGAAAATCTTGAATAGATTTGTTCATTCAACAGGTAGTAGTAGCCATATGTCATACATGTAAGGTCTGCTGGCACTGTGTTACGTACTTTAATCTTTATAAGGAACTTGATAAACTTGGGAAGAAAAAGCCCTTGAGCAGCCAGAATGAGCGTGGTGTGGGGAGGTAACTTCACCTGCTGGCACTTGGTGCATTGTAAAGCCTCAGGCATTGCATGTGCATTACTCTCACTGATAACGTTGGCTTCCTTTCTTCTAGGTGGCTGCTGCCAGAGTGGAAGCTGGGCATAACCGCCGCCACTTCAAGGCGGCCACCTTGGAGCTGAGCGAGGTGAAGAAGGAGCTGCAGGCCAAGGAGCACCTGGTGCAGAAGCTGCAGGCAGAGGCTGACAGCCTCCAGTGAGTGCCTGGGCCCTGTGCAGAGATGGCACAAGGGGCCAGTGCAGGGCCACTGCCACCAGACCTCCTTGCTAGGATCTTCTCCTCCATCTTTAATTCAGCATATTCAACACAGTGAGGGGTCACCTATTTTTTAGCAAATTGTTAAGTACTTTGGAGGCAAATCAAAGGAGTAGAATGTACCTGACTCATGTCTCAGGAAGTCTGAGCTTAACACTCCCACTTGCCTATGCCCACTCTCTGCCTTGCTTGACCTTCCTGAGAACAGAAAGAGCCCCAATGTGAGCTTTTACCCTGAAGGCTGTGTCCTGACACTGAGAGGCTCATCACAAACTCCATGCTAATGCAGTGTTGAGTCAGATATGTAGAGTGACTGGGCCAGGTCTGGGGCTGCACATGCGTTGATCCTGGTGGTTCTGGAGGCCACCACTCACTGTGTGGTCTTGCAGCAGTGACTCACCGCTGTAATCTGTGAGATGTGTTCAAAAAGTATGTCTTACTGGGGGTTTAGTTAGGATTAGCTGAGATGATGCATTGTAAAGCACCTAGAATGGTCCCAAGCACAGGGTGAACAGTATGGAGTCTCACCAGGATGGACACATCTGGTAGCATTTGAGAGTAGGAAGGCATGCTGGAAGAACGCTGTCATCCCATTCTTTCTTTCTTTCTTTCTTTTTTTTTTTTTTTTTGTGCTAGGATTCGGGAGGGGAAACATTCCCAGGAAATAGCACAGTTCCAGGCAGAGCTGGCTGAGGCCCGGACCCAGCTCCAGCTCCTGCAGAAGCAGCTGGATGAACAACTGAATAAACAACCCTTAGGAAACCAAGAGGTGATGTGTGGATGACTCCCATCCTCAATTCCTGAGTCCCCAATTCCCATGGCACAGAGTAGGACTCTGCCGAGAGATTCATTTGATAACTTCGTTCCTTGTCTGTTTAAAGGGGAATATTTATTTTTTCTAAATATGGTATGAAAAGATAAGCAGAAATACAGTTAGAGCAATTTTCCAGTACAAGAAAGCCTCTTTAAAATTCTTTTGGTCATGTGACTTTCTCCCCCTGTAGATGGAAAACCTCAAATGGGATGTGGATCAGAAAGAGCGAGAAATCCAGTCTTTGAAGCAGCAGCTGGACTTGACTGAACAGCAGGGCAAAAAAGAATTGGAAGGAATACAGCAGTTGTTGCAGGTACCTGTTCTACTCTGGGGCAGAGAGTTGGGGGCCACATATCACCAGTTAGTCAGCGATCATAACCCCAGTCCCCAGTTACTGGTGCTGAACTGTGCGATGTGTGTAGCAGAAGCTCCTACCAAACGATTCTGAAGACATTGTCCCCAGTTCAGAAGGTGTAAGGTGTGGTCACCTGGTCCAGGTCACACAGCTGGAAGGAGGCAGAGCCAAATCACAAGCTTAGGCTTCAACCCCTCAGCTGAGCTGTGTGAAGTATACCAGGAACATGATTTCATTAGATGCAGTAAACGGGAGAGTGTATGTGAAAAGTTTACCATTTTGTGATAGTATTCCCTATGAAGAGCTCAACAGACAGGGTCTTGACTGCTCAAGGAAAGCATCAGGAACATGCTGAGATTCCTCACTTGGAAATGAATGGTTTGAGTCACAACTAGAATTGATTTATGTCATGTCTTAGGAATGGTGGACTAATTATATAGTGGCTGACCATGGAAATTACACGAGATTCTTGGGGTTCGTTGTAGAATGTGGCCATAGGGATACTGTTGGTTCCTTGGCAGAGGCTCTGGAATTTGGATGAGAATGTTGAGGCTGTGTTCGTAACTAGGTCCTTCACAATCTAGATACCTGGAGGGGAAATTGTATTGTGATGGAAACATCACATGCTTCATTCTGTAAAAATCAGTGCCATATTTCTCATCCCTTAGAATTGGGACATACAAACTAAGATTGTAGCAATGTGTCTAAAATCTTTTTGTTAACTTTAAGAATCTGTCTTCACTTTCTGTAGAATATCAAGTCTGAGCTGGAGCTGGTACAGGAAGATCTGTCTATGACCCAGAAGGATAAATTTATGCTTCAAGCTAAAGTGTCAGAACTGAAGAACAACATGAAGACGCTCCTTCAGCAAAACCAGCAGCTCAAGCTGGACCTGCGCCGCAACACGGCAAAGACGGTATTTAGGCTCGCGCTCCTTTCAGGCTAACTGGTGTCTGCTATAGACTTGTTTGGATGGGAGGTTGGCAGATTTTCTAGTCATTCAGACATAAAAAGATATATTTAACCAACACTTAGCAACTATCGTATGAAAGTAAATGATAATGGAGTATTCTGCTTGTACAACGGACCAAATCATTTTTATTTTCATTTTATTTTAGTGCCTTTTCTGACAGAACATTTGCTTTTCTTGAGTTCAAATACGATTTTGTTGTAAGATGCTTTAGAAACTAGGTGAGAGAATGGTTTGTGATGGAGCAGTCCTGGCTGTGTTTTAAGACTAGGATGCAGTGGCTCCCAGAGCGGGCTCGGGCCAGGAACCCCAAGACGCTCTGAGCGTTTGCACATCTGGCGGTTTTTCTGTACTCAGTCTCCATATTTTCCAGGAGGCGTCTCTCAGATTCAGAGGTTTAGCATCGTTTGCCTTTTCATGAAAAAAGTTTTAAGTCCTAGAAGAGACAGTCTGATAAGTTGGAAATTTTATTTAAATTCTTAGGGAAGCTCAAAGTCAAGGCTGTGGGGCTCTCACAGAAAGCTCCTGTGAGGATTCTAGTTTAGGATTTAGCTCCATCCTCCTGAGGATCCAAGACACAGGTTGTTTGAGCTTTGCCAGCCTTTCTTGAACTCGTGTGACTGTCAGGCTGTGCTGATTTATCCACCAGGGTGATCCCCTTCGTGCTGCATCAGGCAGGGGAGCCCATCTGACCCAAGCTGTGACAGTGGAGACTGACTAGAGGGAGGGGACCGTGGGAGAGCTAATGTTGTGTTTTCATAAACAGAGAAAGGAGCTGAAAGGTGAGGCCAGTTCTTCCAGCCCCGCGACGCCCATCAGGATCCCCGACTGCCCAGTCCCAGCCTCACTGCTGGAGGAGCTGCTGCGCCCCCCGCCCGCTGTGAGCAAGGAGCCCCTCAAGAACCTGAACAGCTGTCTCCAACAACTCAAGTATGATCTGTGTTCTATGTTCCATTTGTATAGTCTTTAAAACTAAATGACCTGTTTAACTTGGAGGAATCTCTCCTGTTGCTGGCATTGAACACCCAGCAAAGTTTGAGCAGGTTTATGTTAAGTAGGGGTTACTTGCACACAGATGTGGTCCCTAAATCCACAGTTTAAGGCAACAGTTGCCTAGAGTTGAACTACCCAGAGGAGCCCCGAGAAGATGGAGGCCAGATGTTTTGAACTGTCAGCCTATAGGCTGAGCCTTCTGGCTCCATGCAGAAGGGGGCAATGTTTCTAGGGTGTGGCCACGTGGGGCCTCCATGGGCAGGCAACAGGATGTCATTTTTGACCTTGTAAGTGAAAGTCATGTGTGATACTGGCTACCAGTGATGGCTTCCACACTGCAACTTGGGCAGAATTGGGCCCTCAATGCTGTGTCTTTTGCATATTCTCATAGAAGCAGATGTCTTCCTGAAGCAGAAACCCAAACCACAGTCTGTTGGTTTCTGTGCAGTATAGAGAAAAATGCCACAAGCACTGAAGTTCTGTGCCCTTGATGGGCTTTGCTGCCCCTGAAGGTGCCATAGACCCTCGTGAGTGAGCAGCTGTGCAGCTGAAGCTTGTCACAGATGAGCCCGTGCTCCTGTGACCGGGGCTTTCTTCCTTTGCTTCTCCTGTCTCCACAGGCAGGAGATGGACAGCCTGCAGCGCCAGATGGAGGAGCACACCATCACTGTGCACGAGTCCCTGTCCTCGTGGACCCAGGTGGAAGGCCATTTCACAGAGCCGGCCACTGCCAGTCCTGCCCCCTTGGGAGACCACTCCAACCCCAGGGGTGACATGAAGAACCACAGTCAAAGCAGGGCCTCCAGAGAAGGACTGGAATAGTGACCATCACAGGCCTCCCCTGAGGGTGTAGCTGTGTAAAGGAATATTCTTTATCAATGTTATTTATTTGATTGTGTGCTCTATGTTTTTCTAAGAGATGAAATTTAAGTTTTGCTTTTGCCTTTAACAAGGAGTAAAATAACGAAATGAGAGCCAAGGATTAGAGAGTCACTTGAAGATCACAGTTAGCTTTTCCCACGAAATGACCAAATCTTGAAAACCTAATTTAGGTGTCTGTGAGGAACTTTCAGTGTATCTGAGGGTTACATGCAGAAGGAGGTATCAGGGGTAAATGCTGCTGTCTGAGGGTGATGCCAGCTGCTGGTTACTGACAGAAATTTGTCCGACGAGGCTCGTGAGCTCCACACAGCAACAGGACGGGCTGGGGCCCAGCCCCTTACTTTCCTGTTCTGTTCAGTAAGAGCTTTACTTTCCTGCGGAAACGAAATTTTATCTGCACCTTTGGTTTTTTGTTTTTATTCTTTCCCATGACCATCCTACCATAGAATATATATAAAAATACTGAAATTCATAATCTAATCTTTAAAAAGTATATGCTTATTTAAAAATGACTTGTCTTTTTATTGATTGCCTTTTGAAAATTTGCTGTTGGGAAATAATGCACATGTAGGTTTTAGGGGATGTCAGTCAGAAAATTATATTTTAAGAAATATTTTATTTTCTCTACCTTCTAAAACCAAATATTCTTACACAGAAAGGGTTCTTTATTGTTTTAGTTTTACTTTATTTCTGAGGTTCTTTCTTTCCTGCACAGTTTCTCCATAAGTTCATGATGCTGACTTGTCACACCACTGGCCCTGTGTGGTCCCACTGGGCAGGAGCAGGTCAGAACCTTGGTGAGGTCTGGCAGCGAGCAGGAACTACAAAGATGGTGAGGTCCCCACTTACTGACCTGACATTTGGAGAGCCCAGAGAGAGGCCAAAGTAGGAGAGAGGAAAGTGGAGGAGGAGGAGAGTGGGCTGGGGCTTCCTGCAGAGCCTCCTGCATTTTCCACTTGAGCCCAACCCATTTATAGATTGCAGGGTGGGTAACAATCCTTTCTCCAGGACCCACACTTCTGTGCCCCAAGTGAAAATGTTCACTGTGGCCCGTAGGAACGCCTCTGTTAGTGTAGTCATCAAGAGAAGTCCTGGGTCCTTGGTGGTTGCACTGGTGTCATCTGGAAAGCAGAGGTGATTTCCTGAAAAGACAGGCTAGTGCCATGAGGAAGGTGGCTGTGGTCTCCTGGGGTGTTTCAGGAAGAGATTCCTTATTTGAAATTGGCACTAAGTATTTGAGATTTTACATTTCCCACCTGAGAAACTGAAACACTGCAGACACTGACTGGGTGAGTTGAGGTCTGTAAACTTCCTTCCTAGTTTGATAAGAAAATCTAAAATATTTATTGTTACGAGCTAGAAGAGAGAGAGAGAATAGATCCACATGGTCTCCTGTGCAGATCAGCTAGTTTGAAGATGAAGTTCTGAGTGTTATGGTCAGTCCAGAAACTCCTGTTGATGTATTATTGTGTCTATTTTGTAGAGAAAACAGTATGGTATTTTTAAGCTGTGTTCTCTTGTAATATACTGTTAAAAGGTTAATTGATAGCGTTAAGGTAGCATTAACTGCAAAGATGTTTGGTGTTTAAAAAATATTCCCTAGCAAGTATCAGAACTTCTAAAATACGTATATCTTTTGTACAGGGTTAATCTTGAAATAATACTTGAAAACATCATTATAAATATATCCTACTTTTTATCTTAAGTTGGAAATCATTTTTGTCTAAATTGTTCTTGTACCATTAGAAAAGAAAAATGGTAATTTACATTCTTATTTATTTTGGCTGTATTATCACTTGTTTTAATTTTTAAACATGTCGTTTGATGTTTTTAAACCATGAAACAACACATGGGCTCATTCTGTGGTGGAGCTTCTTCCTCCTTGTTATGGAAGGTCCTCAAGCAATTGATGTTCACAGTGTCTTGTTTTCTCTTAGGTAAGGATAAACTCATTCTGAATATGTTTGTCAAGTGAAAGCAGATCTGTTCCCCTTGTTTAGTTGTCCTGCTTGTGTGTGCATGCACATGTGCATGCGTTTTCTTCTCTTGGTTTTCTGTCATCGTCCTGTGCCAGTTCCATCACCCGTGCCCTCTTTTGGTGCAGCACAGGCCCTGGCCTGTCTTTGTTCCTGCCCATTGCGTGTTTCGTGTCTACTCCTGTTTTCACATATGACCTGCATTTCGGAATCTGGGGCCTCTTGTGTCCAGTTGACACTGCCTTTAGGCTTCCATAAGTCCCCTGAAAGAGGATGTTGCATTTTTTAATTGCCTGTTTTTGATTGTTGTGGCTTTGGTGTGTTTTTTTTCCCTATTTCCAAGGGACTCTACTGGCACTTCTACCTCCAGTGAATAAAGTTCGAATTGTTCTTGTGGGCAGAAGTAGGAATTATGGAATTTACTCATGGAAAACAACAGTCAAATCTGGAGTGTTATTTTTATAAAATAGTGGGGGCACTGCATTGTATTTGTGCATATTATTTATCCACACACTGTATGTCACGTCCTATTGCAGGGAATGTTGGCTTGGGCACTTCATGATATCATTACCTGTGTTCCAAAAAAATTTATTGCCATGTGGATTTCATTGACTTTTCCATGGTACATGTCAGATAGATGCCACGGATCTTATAAATTTACATACCTTTCTTCTATTCTTTGGAAGATGTATCAGGCAATGTTCTTGACAGTATACGAAACTGCCTCTACTCAGGCCTGGATCCAGGGAATGGGACTGGCCCTCTAAGAAGATAGCCCATGGTGTGCAGCAGTAGGAAGGTTGTGTTAAACTCTCTGTTTGAAAACGTACTTTTCTTGGTATAGGGATCCTACAAAAGCCATGGGTCTGAAAAGTCACCATGACATATAGTCCTACTTCTATGAATGTTTTCAACAAAAATTAAATGTTATGTGTAAAGGTTCTAGGGGTGAAAGAGAAATGTCCTGGAGTCTTCCTTTCAAGGACCCCTCATGACGTGAATAACGCTGTGATGTGAGACGTCCTGAGCCTTATTCTAACAAGCTTATTCTTCCAAGCTCCAGGCAAATCTAATGATTTTGTAGTCTCAGGTTATAATAGGATCCTGGAGAGTAATGTTTTAGAGGGTCTAGAAAATTCAGTGGTTTTGAGTTGTTTGTTTCTATTAAAAACTTCCTCACAAAGGAGAGTCCTCAGGTTGGGGCTGTTCAGGGGAAAGGTGTCACCATGTACAGCAAATTGTATCTTTAAAAAGCATGTTGATTTTTTATAAATTTAAGTGTGCTTGGGAGTTCCTTAAATTTTGTGCAATAAACTATTTTTTGGTAAAGATTTTCATATTTCATTTGGGGGGCTTCATTTTAATATTTATATTTTGTCACATTCAGGAGTAACTTTTTATCTCATGTTGTTACACACTCTGTTCAAGTATTTGTTTTAAAAGAGAACTTTACTCTTCTGCCAAAGTTTCAGACTGGATGTGAAACCTAGCTTCTGGTTGTTGCTTTTGACCGCAATTTACCCACATTTCTTCCATCTTCAGCCCATACTTTATATGTCACCATCTACAAGGAATACAAAAATGGGGAGCATTTATAGGACAGCAGAGAATGTGCTCTGAGTCAACTGAAAGAAAAGGGTGGTGGCTGGTCTTCAGGCTGATGCTTCCTGTAGAGTCCCCGGCCTCTGCTGGGCTGTCACTGCTAACAAGTGGGTCATGACTCTCAAATCTCAACGTTGCGACTCCCCAGGCTCATCTTTTTCATCCATATTTTATTTTTGGTCAATATGAGTTAGCCAGGTATAGAGAGTTTTGGGTTAAACATTATTATTAATAACCAGCATGGTTAAAAAAAAAGTAGAGAAAAGGAGAAGGAAACTGGTCATAGGATTTGACTTTGTGGCAGGATTTACATTTTTTCCTGTTACTCCACTTTGCTTCTACAACCAAGGGCCAGGTAGTTACTATACTATACGGATCTAAGGGGAAATTCCCTGATCCTTCTTTTGTGGCCTTAACTTCCTGGACTATTTAGGATACAATATTTTTTGCTTACAGTAACCACTAAACGGGCTTATCTGTATCTAAACTTTTTCCTTTTGTATATAAAGTTGCAGGCACTGAATAAAATGGGTTTATTTTAAAGCTGTATCTACTTCACATAGATGCTCTGTGTTATGTCCTCTTACAGAGTTGTACAGGGTGCTACAGAGGGGTTTTAGCATGGATGTATGAGAGCACTTCAAAAAGTTTGCAGGAAAATTTGTATTATCTTTTAATTCTATATTTCCATGGACTTTTTGAAGTACGCTTGTATGGGTAGCTACTTCCTGGCTTAGAGTGGTGGCAGGTACTGTCAGGAATTTGGGGTGAGTGTGACCAAGGCTGATGGGAGGCTTAGTATTTAAAAATCACCAGGTCGCTCAGAAATCTGGTATCTTGTGCAGTACTAAGAAGATGTGGGGGAAATATCAAATAGGATTATTTACACCCCTGCCATCCAGTTCGATGGATAAACATATTTGTTAAAGGAGTGTCCAGGTCTGTCCTAGATGAGAAAAAATTCTCAGCAATCAGTAACTTCTAAAATCAGAAGCATTGGAATTCTGCTTGCCTTTATGCATGTTTCCATTTGACAATGAATGTTGCAGATTCTGATGAAAAGTGTACTTTGATAAAGGCCTTTTCCCTGGAAACAATGGGCGATATTAAACTGTGTTGCCAAGCTGTCTCTGGGTTCTTTGCCATGCCCTTTGTTCACCTCTTTGTGTGGGGGGCACAAGTAAACTCCATCTCTGTCCCCTCAGCTCTCAGGATGGCCCCATCAGTGACCTTGGCAGGTCATCCACATTTCTTAGCTCAGTCGCCAGCTGAAGTTAGGGCTGAAGATGGCGCCTCCAGGTGTGAGGACTGAGCGTGCGTGCATGCGTGCATATGTCTGCTGAAGGAAGTAGAAAACCTCCAGCTTGGGGGTGGTGGTGGCAGCGTGGAAGCACCTCCAGGGATGCCTCCTTCACCTGGTCTGGAATCTGGAGTAGATGTTTTGTCAGTTCTTGTAAGCCCAATTTCTGTTCGTCCGTTGGAAGTCCACTTCTGCCTGCAGGGTTTTACATCTCAATATTCTTTCATTTTTACCTACATTAAATAGTGGTCAATAAAAGGGTTGGCTTCTTAACATTAGAGTTCTGTTTCCTACTTTTCCCCCTTGATTATTCCATTCTTATTTAATCAGGTGTAGACTGCAAGGTGGGGGTGAGGATACAGACCTACCAGGACACTTTCTTGGCTGCATTCCACAGGAAATCTGAGATGAGGATCAGTCAGGCTGGTGAAGCGCTGTACCAGAGAGACCCCCCAAACCCAGTGGCTTAAATGAGAAGTTTTTGTTTCATGGAACAGCCTGATCAGGGCAGTTTCACAGTGCTGAGGACAAAAATGCCTTCTATCTTTTGCATAAACCACAGCTCCCATCTCTGGCCTGGGACACTGCTCCAGGTCCTACCCTCCGATCTGCATTTCCAGAGTGGGAAGGGGAAGACATGGAAAGCACTCTGTGGTCCCTATTTAAGGGTGCGACTCAGCAGCTGCACATACCACCATCTGTTCGTTTTCCATTGCCCTCGCTTAGTCACTGGCCACTGGATGTGGTTTTTAGCTAGATAGTAGTGTGTGCAGCCACAGCCAAGAGTATCTGTTATTAAAGAATGAAGGATGGATACTGGGTGGCAACAGTCTCAACCACAGTCCACCATTTTCCAAATAGGTTTTCTCATCAGAATTACTTGGATTTGTGATTCAGATGACAAAATCTCTTATGATGGGGGAGGACCCTGCCACCCCTTTAAGACATTGAGTATATAGGATTAAACAAACCAAAGTGCTTTTCCTATACTCTTACTCAGCAACAATCAACACAGAAGACGTCTGTGACCAAATGTGTGAGGGCTTTTCCCCACCAGCAAGCAAGCAATTCTGCAGCAGATACCTCCTGGGTGTCCTCTAATTCAAATCTTTTTACATTATCTGCCTAGAGACAGAGTCAGATCCCACAAGTTAAGGGCTCAGTCCCCGACTTCCCCCACTTGAGATGCGAGTTGCAAGCCCAGGCCCCTGGAATTTGTGACCAGCTATAAATCAGGGTCTCCACAATGCCCTCCTCCAATTAATTTACTAGAGTGGCTCACAGAACTCAGGAAAACACTTCACTTACATTAGCTGTGGGTTTTTTTTTTTTATTACACTTACTGGTTTATTATAAAAGGTATTACAAAGGATACAGATGATACAGATGCATAGGGCAAGGAATGTGGGAAGGGGTGCAGAGCTTCCATGCCCTCCCCAGGTGGATAACCCTTCAGGAACCTCCATGTGTTCAGCTATCAGGAAGCTCCCTGAACCCAGGCCTCTTGGGTTTTTATGGAGGCTTCATTACATAGGCATGATTGACTAAATTACTGGCCAATAGGGATCAATTTAACCTTCAGCTCTTCTCTTCTCACTGGAGATTGGGCTGAAAGTCCTAACCCTCTAATCCTGCCTTGGTCTTTCCTGTGACCAGCCCCTATTCTGGAGCTACCTGGGGGACTGCCAGCCACCAGGCATTGATTAGCATACAGAAAGACATCACTTTGGAGATTCCAAGGATTTTAGGAGTTGTATGCCAGGACACAGGGATGAAGACCAAATATATATCACAGGCATAGACATATAAATCTTACCACTGAGAAAACTGGAAGCACAGGGAAATTAAGTAATTTGCCCAGAAGGCAGGGGGCAGAATGTATACCAGCCCAAGTGGTCTGGCCCAGAGCCTGGTGCTTTCATCACCACACAATGGCACATATTCATAAAAAGATCAAAATGGTGAGGAGCTGGGAATAGAGATCTGTTCTCATGGTACTTAGTAATTAAAAACAACAAATGGTAAGGTTTCATTCCAACAAGGCACTCTTAATTCCTTTTGTAAATGGAGGAATAACTTAACACTAAAAAGTGCAGATTTAAGTATACAGTTTGAATTTTGACAAATGGGTGCCCATGTTGTTATTAACCCAAACAAGATACAGAGCTTTTCCTTCACACAAAAATAGTTCCCTCATGCCCCTTTCCAGATAGTCACCACCAGTTAGAGGCAACTGCTATTCTGATTTCTATCAAGGTAAGCTTTGCTGGTTCTTAAAACTCATAAAAATGGAATCATATAGTATGCACTCTTTGATGATTGGCTTCTTTTGCTTAGTATGTTTTTGAGATTCACCCACGTTGTTGCTGAATAATGTACAGTACAATCATGTGGTAGTATATACCATCATATGGCAGTTCAGCAATTTGCTCTTCCACTTACCTGTTGACATACACTTTGGGGGTTTCCAGTTTGGGACTACTATGAATAAAGCTGCTATGAACATTCCTGAACAAATCCCCGTGGACTTCCATTTTCATCCCTTTTGCGCAAATACCTAGGGGCTGCATTGCTGAGCCATAGGGAGGTTGTCTTGGTCCATGTTACCATAAACTCGGTAACTTATAAACAACAGAAATCTCTCAAAGTTCTGGAGGATGGCAAGTCTAAGATCAAGGTGCCGGCAGATTCAGTGTCTGGTGAAGGTCCATTTTCTGGTTTATAAACAACTATCTTCTCACTGTGTCCTCACATAGTGGAAGGGGCAAGGCAGCTCTCCAGGGCCTTTTTTATAAGGGCTCTAATCCCATTCATGAGGGTTCTGCCCCATAACCTAATCACTCCCATAGGCCCCGTATCCTAATACCATCACCTTGAGTGTTAGGATTTCAACATATGAATTTTAGCAGGGGATACAAACATTCAGAGTGATAAATTGAAAACTGCTCTAGCATCAATAATTGAGGTCAGCTAAATTCCTAAGGCCCTGGGAGGCACGGGTATGTGGCAGTAGTCACATCCCCCACATCCTGTAACACTGCTAAACAGATTACCTTAGGCCTAGAATACAATCATGGTGTCAGCTCATAGAGCTATAAATTATCCTAAAGAATGTTGAAATGGGGCTGGCCAGTTAGCTTGGTTGGTTAGAGCATGGTGAGGATAACACCAAGGGGCAGGGTTTGATCCCTGTACCGGCCAGCCATCAATAAAAAATTAAATAACTCTAAAAAAACGTTTAAGTGGGCATGGTGATTCTTACGGATTTAGCAATTGTTTAAAGAGCAAGATGTAACCATTAACCAATTATTAACTCATGTCATGCTAGACAACCAAGGTAAAGCCTGATTGAGGAGGTTGTCCCTACTCCTCCTCTTTGTGTGATTATAAAAATATTGAAGCTCTATTTGTACCTCGGAATATTTTCAAAGGTAACTTGGAGGTGTTTTCCTGGGGTGCAGTCACTTGTACTCGCTCAAATAAACTCTGTCGTTTAACCCATGTTTCCTTCCTCAGGTCCACAAGACCATGGCAGAATATACATTTAAATTTATAAGAAACTATCTCACTATTTTTCAAAGTGGTTAACCCATTTTACACTCCCACCAGAAATGTATGAGAATTCTACAGTTCCTCCACATCCTCACCAAAACTTGATATTGTCAGTCTTTTAGTTTTACTCATTCTGGTGGGCGTAAGGCAGTATCTCATTATGATTTTAATTTGCATTTGACCGATCTTTAAATTTACTGACCCATTCTTCTGTTGTGCCCAATCAACCGTGTACCAATGTTATTTTTAACCAAAGACATTAATTATATTTTTTAGGTCTTTTTTCATTAAAAAATTAACATAAGTTACATACAGTAAAATTCACCCTTTTTATTGTACATATATGAGTTTTGAAAAGCATATGCAGTTGCGTAACCATCGCAATCAAGACACCAAATGCTTCCACCAGTCCCTAAAACTCCCCACACCACATTGTAGTCAACTCCTTCCCCTCTCCTAGGCAATCACTGTTGATTTCTGTCCCTTTGCACAAATGGAAAGTACGGTATGGAGGGTGACAAGCACCTCCATTGCTGTGGAAGCCCTCCTTGCCCCCAGGGACAGGGTGGTGAGAAAGTAAAAAATAACTCAGAAAATACACATCCAACTGGCCAGTGTCGTGAGCGGTCGGAGGTCGCAAGGAACCAAGGCCGAATACGTTTGTGTCTTTACACAATGTCCAACTTTTATTAATGTGAGCATCATTAATACCGTCCATGAGCTACTATGGAGTTCCGGCAGGGAGCAATTCCCTAGGTACTAGGCGGTTCACTCGCGGTCAAAGCCGCAGGCACGCAGGCTCAAGCTACACACCACTGCATTCACTTACTACTCAACAAACAAGTAACAATATAATTAAGTGAAGGTACAGATAAAGATAGAAAGCGAAAGTCTGAGTTAAGGAACCAACCCATGCGCGGAGAGGCCGGCCCTCCAGTCTCACCAGGAAGGTCAACGTCTTGCAACGAAGTCGCAGGTGGGGAGCCATTCGAGCAGAGCCTTCGGCGGCGGCAGACGCCAATGTGAGACGGTCCAGAGCGAGAGCAGCTGTCGGCCAGATGATCCGCACTCAGGTGAGCAAAAGGCTTGGGGCTTACACCTGTTCACACCGCCTATCCATACCACCTGTCTAGTTTATCAATGCCGTGCGTCTGACGGCTTAGTGTTTGCCCATCAGCTTGTTCAAAACAAGCTGTTCGCTATTTCGGTTTCCTCAGCGTGACCAACTCCATTGTGTTTCTCAGCTGGAGTGCTTCCTTTTCCATGCTCTGTAAACACAGATAAAGTCAGCTGCCAAGGTGACAGGAAACAGTATTTCTCCTGGCTCACGCTGCAGGTGCATAGTCCCTTGCTTTCTCACTCGCGGAGAAACTTTGTTCTCTGCAGCCGAGCGCTACCACAGACCTTACCGTCTGAAGATACATCCGCAAGAACGAAGCGTGCGCCCTCGCCTGGAGAGTCTGGGCCACTCTGACCCTCAAGAGCGGGCGCTCTGCCTACCGGGCGGCGCCGCGGCTTCTGAACGCGGCCGTGCGAATGCGCCCTAACAGCGCAGCGTCGGCCCTTTTCGGCTGCGCGTCGAAGCGCACCAGCCCCACACCCGCGCCCACTTGCCTCGCCCCGCTTGGCTCCCCTGACCGCTAGCTCTTCCCCCTCCCGGCCGCGTGGCGCGCCCCGGCCCCGCTCTCGTCCCGGCCCCGGCTGCGCGCCTGATTCCGTTCCGCGCCCGTCTCAGGACCCCAGCGGCCGCGGCTGCCCGCGCCAACGCCTGATGGCACGCTCGCCTGCCTCGCGCCGCCTGGCGCCGGGGCC
>NW_007726339.1:255925-291885 GCF_000696425.1 Galeopterus variegatus | reverse complement strand
CGGCTCCTGCGAGCCTTGTCCTCAGCGTCGACCTCGGCCCGCGCCCCTCGAGCTCCGGCTGGAGGAGAGAGGCTCGACGAAGCGGGGCGGACAAGGCTGTGCTAGAGAACAGGGAACCGGAACGCGGATAAGCGAGGGTGACGGGACGCATTGGCGTCGCCGGCGGAAGAGTATCACGGCCGGGTCAGCTTTGGAAAGTTGGTGCTGGCCGATGTAATGAAAGTGGGAGGGGAGAGACCCGGCTTTCCGGGGGCGGGTGCAGGAGCGAGCCCTATGGATTTCAAGGGAAACAGCATCTGGGAGGGCTGCTAGGCAGGCGCGCGCTGGCCTTAGTGGCAAGGAGGTTGTTTATCTGCCACGGTCCCTCTGTTTTTGCTCTCCTGCTGAAGTAATTTAAAGCCAATCCCAGTCATTCTATCATATCATCTGTAAACACCTCTTAAAACCCTCTTCTCTTTGGTTTCAATGGTATATTAATATGTCTAATTCTTTCTTGACTTTTCCTCCTCATGTCTTCTAATCATTAATATTACTCAGATTCCTTTTTAGGCTCATTGTCTTTTTGGGTGTTCCTTGTTATCCCTGGTTTAGCCTTTTGGTTTTATAACCACCATCTACATGCTAATAACTAACAAATCTGGTTTTCCCCATTCTGAACTCCCGTCATCTCAACCTCAGACTTGAAAATTGAAATCCCACTGGGTATGCAATAGGTGTTTCTAAAGGCTCGTTGCATAGATCTGGAAAAAAAAGAATTTCCCTCTCTTTGGCATATCTCTAACCTTCTCTGCCCCAGGTAGAATCACTTCCCAGGCATCTAGACTAGGAATATAGGTACTACCCTATACTATTGCAATCCCTCAAGCCCCTCCCCATGGCATCTAATTAAGACCTGCTGTTTCATCCATTCTGTTACTGCAGCAGTAGTCTGTGCCCTGTCATTTCTTATCCCGAGTCTAGCTGGCCACACTTAAGTCTGTACTGTATAGATTTAACCAGTATTTCTCCAAATACACTGACTAAAGCTCCAGCTCCACTTCAAATCCATTTGTTTGATAGCTGTATAACTTGGATAAGTTACTCAGTCTCTCTGTGCTGTAGGATCTATATCTGTAAAATGGAGGTAAACCATGGCCTTACCTACCACATGTGGTTATTATGACTATTAAATGACTTAATGTGTGTTAAGTACTTAGAATAATAGCACCAGGCACATGGAAATCCCCTAAAGCATATTAGCAAGATGACTGCCAGAGCTATCGTGTGGCTCCTTTGTTTAAGTCTTTGCATAATTTCCCATCACTCATGGAATAAGATGCAAATATATCTATAGGATGAATTTCTAGAGTTGGAATTTTGATCAATATTATCAAATTACCTTCCATCGGATTTGTTAAAAATTACACTCCCACCAGCAACACATGCGTGTGCCTGTATTCCTAGTGCACTCACCCGCTCAGAGTGTAATGGGATGGTGGCAATACATGATAGAACTAGTTTATAAGAGTCTTATCCAAATCAACCAGAAACTGTTTATCTTAATTTGGTTCAGGTTATTATAGGTGTAGAAATATAACACTTAGGAAAATTCCCATAGAAAATTCATAGGCTCCAAAAAATATGTAGAAACACTGGATTGAAATGAAACTTTGAAACCAAATTTTTTTTTTTTTTTTAAATACAAAAAGACGTGCTTATCGCCAGTGATTGATTTTTGTTTTCTTGGGCCTAGGTGAAATGACAATGGATGCCATCTTGGCTTGGTTGAAACTCTTGAATCCAGATGACCTTAGAGAAGAAATTGTCAAAGCTGGATTGAAATGTGGACCCATTACATCAACCACAAGGTTCATTTTTGAGAAGAGGTTGGCTCAGGCTTTACTAGAGCAAGGAGGTTCACTGCTTTCCTCTCTTCCTGACCACGGCAAGACGGGTGCCAGAGCTCTGAGCCAAGACACACCAAGGATTTTGAAGTCTGCTGTAGGGAACCTGACTGAGCAGGCCAATTTTTCTGAAGATAGAGATTTTGGTTATAGTGTAGGCTTGAATCCTCCAGAGGAGGATGCCATGATATCTAAGACCTGCTCGGTACCCATCAGTGCCACAGCTGGGGTAGACACCTGCAAAGCTGGAGTGACCGCCTCCAGGGAGCCGCCTCTGTACTATGGGGTGTGCCCAGTGTATGAGGATGTCCCAGCGAGAAATGGTAATGTGACCATTGTGTAGTGTTTCCTTACACAGACGCATGTACAGCAGAAACAACTTAATCACCATAATCTCATCTCCCAGAATTCACCATTGTTAACATTTTTATATAGAAACTTCCTGAATTGTTTTGTAAATCTGTATAGGAATTTTTAAAAATTGTTAGGAAAGTTGGATTCTATGAGATATGCTTGACTTATAAGTATTGATTGTCTGGCTACCATTTTTAAGAACTTCATCAATTAATCATCTTCCCCCTTGTTGTAATTCATGATCACTTGGACCCTTTTATGTTAATGAATGCAAATGGAAGCAAGACTTAAATAGATAACATTGGAAAAAAATAATGAGAACTCAGTGTTGACTAGAATGTCAGAAATTGCACAGTGTTATTAGTGTATCATTTGAGGTAATGGATTGGTTAAACATATGTCGCACCATGAATAGAATGGAATATTATTCAGCCACAAGATCTTTTTAAAGAATATTCAGTGACACTGGGAAATGGTCATGGTGCAATTTCTATTTCTTTTTAATCTTTATTATTATGAAAGTTGTTGTGGTAAAAAAAACTTATTTATAGTGCATAATTATATATATGGTATATAAGGTAAAAGTGAAGTTTCTCTCCTCCCCACCGAGATCTTACTCATAGACGTAAACACATAACTGCTTTTGTGTGTCATACCTAACCCTACTATTTTTTTTATATGTAGACATTGTTTTTATTTTTAATATATATTTGATATATGTTATATGCAATATTTATTTTTAAATTGAGTGTAAGTATATATATATAGGCTCACATTGTTTTTATTTTTATAAAAATGGGAAGTAGAAGTACTGGGTCAAAAGGTTCACATTTTTTACAACTTTGAAAGCTACTGCCCTCTAAAATTTATTACATTGTATCTAAAAATGGAAAATCAGTATCTTGTTGCCATTCTGTCAGCCACAGTGCATATTATTAAACTTCCCATTTTGTCTTTTGAATAAGGCAAACCTGCTATCTTGGTTTAGGTTGGATACTTTATTTTATTTTATTTTATTTTATTTTTTGTCCTTTTTGAGACTGGCCGCACGGCGCTCAGCCAGTGAGCTCTGTGAGCGCACCAGTCATCCCTATATAGGATCCGAACCCTCCCGAGTGCGCCATGGGCTCGGCCCAGGTTGGATACTTTATATGGTTGTAGTCTGTATGTGATGATTACTTGGTCATATACATTGGCTGTTTTTATCTGGTAATAGACATTCTTCTGTTATATTGGTTATACATTTTTTCCTCCCTATCCATCATTTATGATAGTCTCTTACAAAAACTCAAGCTATGGTAGTTCCCCTACAGATTAATATTTTTATATAATTAGAATTGTCTTTTACTTTATGGATTTCCTTTTATGGATGGTTTCTTGGCATGCTTAGAAAAGCATTCCCCACCCAAATTATGTTTAGAATTCTCTTTGTTTGCTAATATATTTATAGTTTTTTAAACTTGCTTTCGAATTATTTTTATTTAGATATTTAATCCATGAGAAATTTATTTTTTAGTATGGTATAGTATCCTGGAATATAAAATTATATGTATAAAATATATATCATGTTAGTCATACACACATGTACTCATATATGGCCAAGCTTATTAGTTTCGTTCTGTTGGCTACCAAAGGCCCTTTTCTTCAAGAATAAAAATCTGAATTATAGGGTTGGCCCGTGACTCATTCGGGGATAACACCAAGGCCATGGGTTTGGATCCCATATAGGGATGGCGGGTTCGCTCACTGGCTGAGCATGGTGCTGACAACACCAAGCCAAGAGTTAAGATCCCCTTACCGGTCATCTTTATAAAAAAAAAAAAAGAAAGAAAGAAAAAATCTGAACTATAACGTTAGATTAAAATCAGGTGACTGGGTAACAAATATTTAAGTTGATTATTAAATCCAGAGTGTGGATCAAGTGACAGTGGTTCCAGTTACTCATCTTTAATTTTCCTTTGTTACTTTTCCCACTCAGAAAAGATCCATGTTTATGAAGATAAAAAGGAAGCATTGCAAGCTGTCAAAATGATCAAAGGGTCCCGATTTAAAGCTTTTTCAACCAGAGAAGATGCTGAGAAATTTGCTAGAGGCATTTGTGATTACTTCCCTTCTCCAAGCAAAACCTCCTTACCACTTTCTCCTGTGAAAATAGCACCACTCTTTAGCAATGGTGGGTTAAAAGGTAAATTACATACCCCAAAATATTTTGTGCTCTTTTCCTGATATATTGTAACTAGTTTTCTCCATCTGTGAGAGAAGTCCAGCATGCCAGGAAGTAGAGAGCTGAGGCCCAGGCCATGTAATAGCTGCAGGAGAATGGGTCAGTGGCTGGTCTGGGGAGGTTCTGGGACATGAGGGTAGAGGTGATGGGGGCTGAGTGGATCAGGAAGCCAGTCGAGCTCTGGAGCTGATGAGCTAGTTCTTAGCATCTAGACTGCAGAGAAGCAGTGGAAGGAACACTGTTGCCCCTTCCATCTGTCCCCTTGTCTCTCTCTCTGCTGCCTGTTGGATTCAGCATCTTTTTTTTGGTACTGAGACCAGTCTACTTCCCCACCTGAAGCTATACCTACTTCTAGGACCAGGGCAACTGCAAAAGTTAGGCTCTCTTGCAGGAGCCATCCAGCCAGAAATCTGACCACACCCACTGCTCAAGTTAGAACCAGGCTGTTCATAGTTGGCATCATGCTGAACTCTGGCCTTTAACTTCAGTCCAGCTTTGCTTGCATCCCTTCTGCCAGCTCACAGTTTTCTGGGCTTCCCAGGCTGGCTGGGGTTCCAGAGGGACAGCATCCTCTCCTAGACATCTGACCTTTAGTTGAGAATCCTGCCTGTCTCCCTTCCCCTGTTTCCTTACTCAGCCTTATACAGGAGCTTTCTAGATGGAAACCAGAATGATTTCTAACAGTTGACAGATTTTCCTCTGCCATTTTTGAAAATTCCCCTGAAGTAAATCATTTTAAGACATTCTCAGGTGTTGTGATCAAACCAATACAAATCACATGTGGAGCACTCCCCCATATGGTAGTGTGCTCTGTGCACGATAAAGGTCTTATGCCATTGCTGGTGCAGCTCCCTCCTCCACCTGCTGAAATCCCATTTATCTTTCAGAGTTCGCCAAATTATGCCTCAGTCACAGCTGTCCCCAGCTAGATTCCAGTCGGGTGTGATGGCTCTTGAACAACTTGATCATAGCAGTGTGTTGGTGCTGCTGTTGCAGGCCAGGATGTATTGCAGTGTGCTGCATGTGCTGTCATTGCTTCTTACCTGTTACTCCCATCTGGCTTGTCAGCCTCTGCGGGAAGGTTTTTTATCCCTTGGCAAAGCATGTGGGGATGATGAGAAAATGTTTGTGGAATTAAGTGTTCTTAAATTCTGTCTCTTGACAGATGGTTTGTACTTATCTGAATCAGAAACAGCAAACAAAGAGCGAGCGAACAGTTATAAAACTCCCCGAACTCAGGACCTCACTGCCAAGCTTCGAAAAGCTGTGGAGAAGGGAGAAGAAGACACCTTTTCCGATCTTATCTGGAGTAACCCCAGGTATCTTATTGGTTCAGGGGACAACCCAACCATTGTACAGGTAAGCCTCCTTTCAACATTGTTAGTGCCATTGTGGTCACTGACAAAAGACTTCATTTAACAAAAATGAAGCTAAAAATAGGTAGTTTTCTTTCAGGAGGGATGCAGGTACAATGTTATGCATGTTGCTGCCAAAGAAAATCAGGCGTCTATCTGCCAGCTGACTTTGGCGACTCTGGAAAATCCTGAATTTATGCGGCTGATGTACCCAGATGATGATATGGGCATGCTGCAGAAACGCATTTGTTACATTGTTGACCTTTATCTGAACACTCCTGACAAAATGGTGAGTGTTCCTGCTTCAGCCTCTGTATTTCAGTGGAAGCTAAAGCCAGGTTTATAGTAAAGAAAGATTTGTGTTCCTAGTATATTGAGTATTTCTTGTGTTTCTGCACTGTACATCAGTGTGCAAGATATGTGGAAGATTTTAGAAAAGAGAAGCACATTCATTGAATTCAAAGAGCTTAGAAAGATGTGGTTGGGAAAAGAAGACACACTCTCAGAAGTCCACCCTGCCAGGCAGGGTGCGTGGACAGACAGAGGTGCTCTGGGAGGCTGCCCTTGTGGGCTTTGTCAAGAGAGGCATGAGCTGGGCTTTGATTGGAGGATGGGTAAATGGTAAAAAGTACTGAAAAAGTTTTAAAAGTTTTGTCGCCTTTTATACTAGTATTCTATATTGTATTAGTTTGTTTCTGTTGCTTATAACAGAAATACCTGAAACTGAGTAACTTATAAAGAAATAAAAATTTATTCCTTACAGTTTTGGAGGCAGGGGAGTCCAAAGTACAGGGAACACATATGGTGAGAGCCTTGTTGGTGGGTGGTGACTCTCTACAGCAGCATAGGGTGTCACATGGCAAAATGGCTGAGCAAGAGAGAGCCAAGGTTCTGGCTCACTCTCCTTTTAAAGCCATCAGAACCACACCCATTGCTCCATGAATGGATCAATCCATTCACAACAGCACAGTAATCACAATCTAATCACCTCTTTATGGCCACACCTTTCAGTTACTAAAATAGGATTTCCCATTCTCTTAACACTGTTATGGTGGGGATTAAGTTCCTAATACAGGAAACTTTGGGGGACACAATTCAATCTGTAGCATATATGTTTCTTTTAAAAATTTTTTTTTTCGGGCCGGCCCAGTGGCGCACTGCTACAGTGTGCCGCTTGGGAGCGCGGTGGCGCTCCCGCCGAGGGTTCAGATCCCACATACAGGCCAGTTCCCGCTCACTGGCTGAGCGAGGTGCGGGTGCGACACCGAGGGTTGCGGTCCCGTTGCCGGTCCCTGTCCGGTCCGGGCACGACACGGAGGGTTGCGATCCGTTGCCGGACACGAAAAAAGACAAAAAGGGGAAAAAAAAAAAATTTTTTTTTTCGGGGCGGCCCAGTGGCGCACTGCTACAGTGTGCCGCTTGGGAGCGCGGTGGCGCTCCCGCCGAGGGTTCAGATCCCACATACAGGCCAGTTCCCGCTCACTGGCTGAGCGAGGTGCGGGTGCGACACCGAGGGTTGCGGTCCCGTTGCCGGTCCCTGTCCGGTCCGGGCACGACACGGAGGGTTGCGATCCGTTGCCGGACACGAAAAAAGACAAAAAGGGGAAAAAAAAAAAATTTTTTTTTCACTTGACGTAAATATTTCCTGTGAGATTAAAAATTTCAAAGGCATGATTTTTAGTGGTTGCTTAAGTAAGGATTCTTGAAACAATTTACGTATTTATATAAGGGAAAACCCAATGGTAGCTTAAAGCCAGGAATTGTTAACTCTTAATAAAACCTAGGAGTTTGGAAAGTTGTGGGTGGGAGAGAGGGTAAAAGAAACATCATGGTGGAGCATAGTATTGTTATTTGATAACACATTGGATATGATACCTTGAACTGCAGAATTGAAAATTAAGAATAAATTTTAAAGTAGCAAGAGAGAAAAAGGGGAATGTAGAGAAATTTGGCCAAGCAAAGAGAAAGCAATGATTACAAAAAAGCAATAGTAAGCGTAAAATAGGAAAGAAGGAATAAAATCAAAGTGTATCAGTTAGACTAAGTGTGAACAAACTAGTAAGTGCAGATATCAGATTTGATTACTACAGCTGTCAAGTGTGACATTATAGATGTGATGTAGACCTGTGTGTTTTACAAAAAAGACATATTCTTTTCTTACTGTTTGTGCAGTATTCACAGAAAATGTGCATGCGCTGTCCAGAAAGAAAACTTATTAAATTATTGAATTTAGATGTTTCAGGTGACATTCTCTTATCATAACCACCAAAAGTAGGAATTATTACAGTATGGACCAAAAATACCTCAACTGTTCAGAAAGTTCTGGGGTTTGTGGAGGGACCACCTCACTAGAGAATATGGTGTGGGTGGGAAGCAGGGAAGAACCCAGAGCTTGTGGTTCTCCCTTCTCTGCACAGGAGAGGAAGTTATCTGGCAGGAGCAGGGAGAAGTTGGGGTGGTCAACTTTGCAGAGTGTGGATCAGATTAGAAATAGCCATCCTGTGGATGAGAAGGAAATGGTCATGCAAACCATCTGCCCTGGTGTGTAGGAGAGGAACTGGAGAGGGGAGAGCAGGTGTGTTGCTGAAGCCATTGACCATGGAGCCTGTGTTGTCGAGGTAGAATGTGAATCCAGAAAGGCCTGATGGATCGGAGAATGCAGAGCAGTCATCCCCAGAGCACAGGCCAGCAAGCCACAGCCTAGGGACCAAGTCAGCAACTGCCTATTTTTGTAAATAAAGCTTTATTGGAACACAGCCATGCTCATTTGTTTATACATTGTCTGTGGCTGCTTTCCTGCTACAAGGGCAGTAGTTGTGGCAGAGATGAGATGACCTGCAAAGTCTAAAATGCTTGCCAGCTCCCAGACAAAAGGACAGGGTGCAGTCAGAGAATATCAGTATGTACAGATGTCCAGACCTTCTCAATGCCATGTAGGAGAATCTTGCAAGATGGCCCTAGGAGGTGATGGGGGGAGGGGAGCTGCCATGAGGTAGCTTGCCTTTAATGAATCACTCAGGTCATGCTGCAGAGGATGGGAGACAGGGGTGGGTGTGCAGGCAGCAAGGCCCCCGAGGAGCCTCTGGGTGCCCTGGGCCACAAGCTGAGGACATGACAGACATGGCATACAGAGGCGTGAGTTGCAATTTATACCGCCACATTTGAGCCACCTGTGCAACATCCAGGTGAGGTGCCTAGGAGGCAGTTGGCTCTACAGGCCTCAGGCTCAGGAGGGTGCTCTTGACCATAAGGCCACAGGTCTGTAGGCAGCAGTTGAAGGTGACCTTGAGATTGCCCAGAGAATAAGGAAGGAACGAAGGGCAACTGTGGGGATTACCAGGTGAGTGACTGGAGCCCTGGGATACCATGAAGAGGAAGTCAGAGCATTCAGAAGCATCACTGGAGTGTAGTGGTCTGAAGTGGGGAGTGAAGAGAGTTTTATTTACTGTGGTGTTAGCCGCTAGAGATTCATGGACTTTGCTATATTCTGGATGTTGCTTTCATCCATTTATTTCCTTTTTTTAAAGATGACCAGTAAGGGGATCTTAACCCTTGACTTGATGTTGTCAGCACTGTGCTCTCCCAAGTGAGCTAACCGGCCATCCCTATACAGGGATCTGAACCTGTGGCCTTGGTGTTATCAGCACCACACTCTTCCAAGTGAGCCACGGGCCGGCCCTATTTCCATTTTTGAGCATTGTTTATGTGATATTATACTGGGCTCTAAACTGTTAAAGCTACTGAGCATTTGTTATGCCCCAGCTCAATTGTAAGCTCCTCATTGGGACTGGGCACCCAGGTGCTACATAAACAGGGATGGGGGGGCAGAGTGCCAAGCTCAAGTCCTGGCATAAAGTGGGATGTGCTAGCATGCCAGTTATTTTCCAGAAAAATTTAAAAAGCCATGGCTTTTATGGTCTTTCTGTATTTGAGGCTTTTTTTTTTTTTTTTTGGTGGTTGACCACTATAGGGATCGAACTCTAGATCTTGGTGTTATCCGTACTGTGCTCTAACCAATTTTTTTTAATACCTGTCTTCACCTTAGAACAACCTTATGAGACAAAGAAGTATAAACAGTTATGCTTCCTCTGAATCTTTTTCAGGGCTATGACACACCGTTGCATTTTGCTTGTAAGTTTGGGAATGCAGATGTGGTCAACATCCTTTCTTCACACCCTTTGATTGTAAAAAACCCAAGGAATAAATATGATAAAATGCCTGAAGATGTAAGTACTTATTTTAGAAACTTGACAGCTGGTTAAAATGCATTCTGTGAAGGTGATGCATCTGTAGAGCCAGGAGGCAATGAACTGACCCAGTGTGCTGATTATATTTTCCTGAGACTGGCCATCAGTTGTTCTGAGAAGCTCAGAGTTGTTTATCAAGTTCCCTCTCTGAACACATCAGTTGACCAGGATTAGGCAGAATGGAGGTGGTAATGGTGATGGTGGTGGTGATGGTGATTGTGGTGATGGTGATCGTGATTGTGGTGCTGGTGATCGTGATTGTGGTGATGGTGATGGTGATAATGATGTTGACGGTAGTGATGGTGATGGTGGTGATGGTAATGAAGGTGGTGATGAGGATGGTGATGTTAAAAGCAGCTGACATGTGTTCAGCTCAGTGTACATCAGGCACTGTTCTGAGTCCTTTGTACATATTCCCACCTGACCCACACAGGCTTTGTGAGGCAGGCCTCATCATGATCCTTAGCAATTGAGCAAAATGTGCCTTAGAGAGGGCAGAGGTACGTTCTATGCCTGTAAAGTGGAAGAGAGAACTGGACTTTATGAGAATTGAAAGACTGGTTTGATTTGTATGGGCCGGCCCGTGGCTCACTCGGGAGAGTGCGGTGCTGATTTGTACCATGTACTAGCACTGTTAGCTGACCTAGACCACCCACCCCATTAGAAATAAAACCTGCGAGGATCCTCTTCAGTGGTAGTGGCCTCCCCCACACTCCCTTTGTAATTGCTGTAATTACATAAGCAGTGCCAACTTTCTGTAGAAAGTTTAGAATACACATAAAAAGAATAAAATCCACTAGAAAACTCTACAGCTGACAAATTACCATTATTTTGCATGTATGACTCAACTTTGTCTTTTTTTTAATATAAAATGCTATTTGGTAACCAGCTTAAAACTCCTAACATTTTTAAAGCTTTTGACTTCCATTTATAATCAGTTACAGACTTAAAAAAACTTAGTTGCACTCATAGCTTCAGTTCGTTTCTCTCACATGCTAATTTTGTAGTTCTTTTCTTATTTGGAAGTTATTGGTTTTCTGTTGTTTCTATCAAAAATATTCTTATTATTACAATTCTCCAACGGCTAAAAAAGTGGTTTTCTGTAGTTGCAAAAATACAACATTTGTGTTCCGTGTTAGATTGGAGCTCTACCTTGACCCAACTGCGTAACAACAAAAATTTATATATACAGGCTCCCAAGCAGCAAAATTCCTACAACCAAGAAAATTATAAGCATGTCCACATGCATCTGCTCTTACTTGACAATATGCTTTTAAGTTTTCCTTTCCTTGCAGAATATTAGAAAATGTAGAGTAGCATGAAGAAAAACAAAAGCAAACATACCCATAATTGCAGAGTTTGTTATCTTGCCCTGCCCCTGTAAGCTTT
This sequence comes from Galeopterus variegatus, assembly GCF_000696425.1. Classification (NCBI taxonomy): domain Eukaryota; kingdom Metazoa; phylum Chordata; class Mammalia; order Dermoptera; family Cynocephalidae; genus Galeopterus; species Galeopterus variegatus. The sequence continues at coordinate 280,433 of NW_007726339.1, read as the reverse complement.
TACAAAAACATCTTAGAAGATAGACTTCATTTCAGTACACGTTTTTTTGAGTGTGACTTTAAAACTTGCTTTTATAACATCATTTCAGTGATAAGGAAATGTGCCATCAGATAAGATTTAGAGTGTTCACTGCTTACCTTTTTTTCTTTTTTTTAAAGGTAATTTGTGAAAGAAGCAAAAATAAGTCTATGGAACTGAAGGAGCGGATTAGAGAATATTTACAGGGTAAGATGAGGAGTCAGTGCCTGGAATGTGCAGCCTCACATTAGGAAGTTCCTCGGACAAGTGTCTGAGCCTGGGCCTTGTGTTCTGGGCAGTAAAGCAGGGGTTTGTCTGCTTTCTTAACTTCTCTGAAAAGGTGGTGCCAATGAACTCTCCTCAGGTGCTGTTTCTCAGGATTATCCTTTTCTGTTCTGAACTCTTCAGTTCTGTTTCCTCTGTTTTTGTTTTTGTTTTTTTGGCATCTGGGATCCGAACCTTTCACCTTGATGTTATCAGCACCATGCTCTAACCAGCTGAGCTAATTGGCTGCACCTCTGTTTTCATATAATCCTTCTTTGAAGTCTTGCATCTGTTCTTTGAGCTTTTTTCTGAGAGAATGGTTTTTTTTTTTTAGGTTATTTAACTGTTGCTCGCGGTCTCACCCCCTTAATCTCTGTAGTTCTCTCACACAGCAGGTCATTTTGTGATCACTTCTCTTTAGGTAAAGCCTGCAATTGGCAAAGAACAGTTCAGGGAGGGACAGTGGCCAGAGCTCCTTGTTTGGTTGGTTTGGCTTTTGTTTGTTTATTTGTGTCCAAGGAGGGGTGGCTCCCTGTCAGCCCTTTCATTCCGAAGCTCTCTGATCAGGACATGCCTCCCCTCCTCTTCTTCCCCCTCCTTGGGAAATGCCCACGTGGCTCCTCCTTCAGCGCTCTGGGACAGTCAAGAATCTTCCCAGGGCATTCCTTCCTGGTGAATCCATAGAGGAACATGTTTACTTCCTGAGGCCTCCCTCTTTTGGTCAGGAGCTTACAGTAGTTGGCCTCTGTGCCTTATGGTTTGTAGACTTGAGGCATGTGAGATGGCTGATTTTAGGGGCTTTTCCTCCCCATCTTCCTCTGTGTTGTTGTCAGTGCATTTCAGAAGATGGCACGAGAAGTGCCTTTTCTTTGACATCTTTAGCAAGAAGTCTGGTGGTTCTGCTTGCTGAATGAGATTGCAGCAGACACTTGAAGCTCTTTGACCTTTCCGTGTTTGTCTGTTTTTCCTACTCTCTTGGATTCTACTCCTGTCCAAAACCCTGTTGGTCTCCATTTAAAGCAGGGTTGGCAGGTGACTGCCCAGCCCACTGCCCGCATTTGTAAATAAAGTTTTATTGGAACACAGCCACAACCATCCAGTTGCACATTGTCTCTGGGTGATTTCTCAGTACAGAGAGACCATGTTGCTTGCAGAGCCTAAGCTGCTGTCTGGCCTTTTATAGAAAGTTTGCCAAACCCTAATCTGATGTGCCTGGAGCCTCTACATGTCCTCTGATCTCTTCCAGTCCTAGGGATTTATGCTACTTGTACATCGCATAGGAAATGAATCCCAGCATCGTGATGGTGGCAGTAGAGGTGTCCTCGGGGCCATCTAGACATTGCTCCCTGAGGCCCAGCTTGAACCTTTGGAGGACCCCAGGAATGCATAGTTGTGTTACCAGAACAACCCTAAATAACTAAACAGATCGATCTGCTCTGTGGAATTTCATACCACACTGACAGAAATGCTTTAAAATTTCACATTCGGGCCGGCCCGTGGCTCACTCGGGAGAGTGCGGTGCTGATAGCACCAGGGCCGCGGGTTCAGATCCCATATAGGGATGGCCGGTTGGCTCACTGGGTGAGAGTGATGCTGACAACACCAAGTCAAGGGTTAAGATCCCCTTACCTGTCATCTTTTAAAAAAAAAGAAAAAAAAAAAATTCACATTAAGCATTACTTTGCGACAATAATTAGGTAGCAGATCTAACTATTGGATAAGGCTTTTTCTATTTGAGATAATAAAATGCTATCACCCCTAAGATCTGCTCATCCATTTTCTAAGGAGAAAATAGCACTTTGATCCAAGTTGCTCAGTTTGCTACCTAGTTCTTCAGAGTTCCTGTATATCTTCCCTGGTTCCTTCTGAGAATCTCATGTGAAGCCCAGGGCTGGGTCAGCTTCAATGGTCATGTCATGGTCTCTGTCACATTCTAGATTTGTATGCCAGAGAACATGCTTCCCTCATCACCCACAAGAGGTCCATACTTGCATAAAGTTGGGGAAGGACCCTAAAGTGTTATGCAGATATAAAATGGGGTAAAAAAGACAGACACAAAACTGTTGAGAGAGCACGAGTCCAATTCTGTAGATAGAAATTTTTAAAAGGACATCAAACAAATATGCCAAAAAAGTAAACATTAGCATTTTATGGGTAGTTAAGTTATAGGTGAAGTTTACCATTTATGAGAGTACTTCAAAAAGCTGATAGAAAGATTTGTATTATCTTTTTATTGTATTTTTCCATGAACTTTTTTGAAGTACTCTCTTAAATTCAAAAGAAGACACCATTATTTCATGTACCACTAAAAGAGAAAGAAATCCACCAATTACCTGTAAAATATCATTACATATATTATGCATCCCTGTTTCAGATATTAAAAGGTAATATGTAAATATGTAATTTTTTTTTTTTTTAAAGGTGACTGGTAAGGGGATCTTAACCCTTGACTTGTTGTCAGCACCACACTCTCCCAAGTGAGCTAACTGGCCATCCCTATATAGGGATCGGAACTCAGAGCCTTGGTATTATTAGTACCACACTCTCCCAAGTGAGCCACGGGCCAGCCCTTAAATAAAGAATTTTAATTGCTGTAGTTTTCAGTATGTTTACAATGAAAATGTAGTACTTTTATCATTAGAAAAAAAATTAAAGGTATGAGAACTATGTAAGCATTTAAAATAAATTCCCAGGCACTCAAGAGCAGCATGGTGGATTGTTTCTCCTGATGCTCCAGAAAACCTCTTAACTTCAAGGCACAGGACTGAAACAGGACCGCCTCACTGTGCCCTCCTGTGTCATCTCCTTGCCACGCCCTCCTGTGTGTCACCTCACCACGCTACACTTTTACTTTGTGCTTTCCATACTTCACATCAAAGTGTCATGTGATTCCAGCCTGTTTAGAGATATATGTTCAGTGAAACCACTTGTAAAGTACAGCAGGAACAGGGAGGGGAAGGAATAAAATGCACCTTGTTTTTAACATGTATTAAGCTCCCACTTTATGCCAATTTGTTCACTGAAGTCTTGCCTCAGTCCTTCAACTACCTTGGAAGGTGGGGAGGTATCTGCTGTTCCCACTCCTTTTTTTTTTTTTTTTTTTAAAAGTAGGGGAAGAAAGTAAGGCTCATTAGGTTGAGTTCTGGCAGAAGCTGCCTTTGCCCAGGTCCTTTGGCTCCAGACCTTATGTGACTTTATCATCATTCCATCCATTTACAAAGGCTGTGGTAAAAACACTTGCCTTGTTTCTCACACTGCTTACCCAGGCCCCAACACACTCTGTGTGGAGCAGCTGACACCTGTCTTCTCCCTCAGGTCACTACTACGTGCCGCTTCTGAGAGCAGAAGACACTTCTTCTCCAGTCATTGGGGAGCTGTGGTCCTCAGACCAGACAGCTGAGGCTTCTCACACTGGCCGCTATGGAGGCAGCCCTAGAGACCCTGTGCTGACCCTGAGAGCTTTTGCAGGGCCTCTGAGTCCATCCAAGGTGAGCTGCTGTGGAAGCTTCTGGAACCAGTTCTTGGCTATGTCTACACTGTAGCACTTGGTGTTCCAGCCTGCTGCTTTCTATGTGGTCTTAGAGACCAGGTCCCAGGGAACCGGAAGATCCTCATCTAAAACCATCAATCAGTGAGTTGGTGATGAGGCTTTAGAAGACTTGCCAGAGAAGTGCATGTTCTTGACCATGTTGTTTGCTTCTTAACCAGGGTGGGTGTCCCAGGAAGCCCACACTTCTCAATGCAGTGGAGTTGGCCTGGGCTAGCCCTCTGCAGTACGTTGTTCCTGTTCTGCCTGTCCATGTTGGTGGCCCTTCTCACAGTGCCTTGCCAGTTAAGTGAGGCTGTCTGCTGTGACTAGGAAACTTCCATTTGCAAGTTCACCTTCCTGGCAGGGACCTGCGGTTGCAACTCCTGCTTACTTGCTCTCCAGTGCCCCATGCTGTTCATGTCACCTCTCTTTCCAGGAGACATTTCATTTACACCTAGGCCTCAGTCTTCATTTGTACCCTTTTGGGCTCCACTCATATCTCTGATGTGCAGATAAATCCTTAATGATAGAGTTGCTGGATCACAGGTTATGCACATTTTTATGCCAAATTTACAATTGACAATTCTTTATCCAATTGAAATATTTTATACACTGACCTGTACTTAATCTTGTGTTGAGAATTTTCTACATAGTTATCTGCAACTATAACAATGTCTCCCAAATGAGGTAGTATCATTTAGGATTAGATCAATCCGTAAAACATAAAACTCTAGTAAGAGTGACTCAAAAAGTAAATGTTTATTTTCTCCTTGTGTGATGGGAAGGATGTTACATGTGCCACTGTGGGCAGCAGTTCTGCGATGCTCCTGTCCTCAAGGCATGGCCTCCTGCTGGGGCCTCCTGCTCCAGATGGACCCTCACAGCCCAGACCCGGCCACAGGAAGGGAGATGCCCCTTCCCTCACATGGGTCAGCATGCAGTCTTGTGGCCACTTGAACTACAAGTGTACACAGGGTCCGGGGTTCTGTTAATGGGGAGGAGGAGGGATGTTGGGAGACAGGCGGGTTCTGTGAGGCTAGTGCTTCTTTAAGTTTCCCTGGGTGAGTTACAGGATGCACAGCGTATCTCAATACATTTTTTCTTTACAGGCAGAAGATTTTCGCAAACTCTGGAAAACTCCACCTCGAGAGAAAGCAGGCTTCTTTCACAGTGTCAGGAAATCTGACCCAGAAAGAGGCATTGAGAGAGTGGGAAGGTACTTAAAGGACCATCGCACAAAGTCACAAAAGCTGAGCAGTGACACTGTGTAGTGTGCTACGTGGCTATATATTGATTGATGGTGGAAAATCTAATTACAGCTGCCTTCAAAGTAATAGTTTCCAGGAAGCATTTATTGGGAAATTTTAAAGTCTTGTCATCAAGGTCTAATTCCTTGCAAATGTACACACTGCAATTTGTGCTATAGAATTATAAGTTAAAACAGACCCTTCCCAGACCTTAGAGCAATTCTGCAACATATTTCTAAGGGATATTATTATTTTATGTAACGGTACCATATGAATGGATATGTCCTTGGAAAAAAACGAAGAAAATTAAACACTTCACCTCTTTAAAACACAAGAGGTGCAGGTATGGCTAGACACTACTAGTAAAAAAAAAAAAAAGCCCCTGGAAAAACTATAAACATAAAGCTAAGTTATGGTGTAATGAATTAAAGCTTCATGAGATTGTTTAGAACTTTTTCTCAAGGTATTTGCCCACTTTCAGTTTTACAACTTGAACCTAAACAGAACCTCCAAATTTTTGTGTGCCTGGCCAAAACTAGAATCATACACAACTTCATAGAGTTGCTTTATGAAAAGGGAAAGTACATCTGTTGATGGAATTTTACGAATTGACCTTCTAACTTTAAAGTTTGTTGGTGTGAGGGTTTGTTTGGGCTTAGGTCTCATTTCTTCAAATGACTGGTTTACTCCATCCCATAACAGAGCTCCTTCAGTAAAAACTGTGTTGGCTCCTATTTACCGTTAGGGGTAGCACTGTTTTAGAAAATGCAAAACATTATTTTAGCCCCAAATTTAGGATAAAATAAAATTATAACTAAGATTGCAGACATTGTTTTGGTACTTCTATTTTCTGTGCAGTCAGTTCTGTGAGTATTTTTTCTGGTTTCACAACTGGTATTGTGTTTTATTTCTTTCAGGGAGCTAGCTCATGAGCTAGGATATCCCTGGGTTGAATACTGGGAATTTCTGGGCTGTTTTGTTGATCTGTCTTCCCAGGAGGGCCTGCAAAGACTAGAAGAATATCTTGCTCAGCATGAAATGGGCAAAAAGTCTCAACAAGAAACAGGAGAAAATGAAGCCTGCTGCCCAGATAAAGCCTCCAGCTCTGGTAAGCAAGTGTGGGTAGGTCTGTGGCGGGTGCAATTGGCCCTCTCCTGTGGCCGCAGTACAACAGGAAGCATACATGTTTCTCTTCTCTACTTACATTTTTAATGTAAAAATGGTGTACTTGTCCTTAGGCTAATGTTTAAAGGGGTGTGGGTGCAGGTGTGTGTATGGGAAATACAGTTTCACTGCAAACAGCATTTCCATTTCTGGTTTCATCTGCATTACCCAAAGTTGAGGAAAGCTTCACTCTGTGCTGTGTTCCCAAAACTTTTAATAGCTGAATTTCACTGGCTGAGTCTCTATAATTTTAGGTCTGACATATTTTCAGGAAAATGACAAGGAGGACACATACCAGAATGCTGTTGTATATTTATTAGATGTCAAGGTGCAAGGTACTTCAGAAGCACAAAAGCAGTGAATGGAAAGATCGTGATGGAAAAGGTTAATTTGACAACATAAAACTTTTAAACGTAACCATTAAAACATCAACAACATATGAAAAAGGAAAATATAGAGAGTAAGAAGACAAAAATATCCCAAAAGTGATATGGGCAAATGAGAGGAAATTCTCCAAGGGAAATAAAAGGACGTTATCTCACTAGTAATAAAAGAAATACACCTTTTTATTTTTATTTATTTATTTTAATTTTTGGCAGCTGGCTGATAACAGGGATCAAATCCTGGACCTGGGTGTTATCAACACCACACTCTAACCAACTGAGCTAACTTAACTGGTATGCCCAAAATACACCTTTAAGATGCAGCAAAGGTGCTGCTGTAAAGTCTCAGCACTGGTGAGTGTCTCAGGAAGGCAGAAGTGAGTGGTCTCACCTGCAGATACATGGTGGTGTGTTGTCCAGTGTCTGTGGGAAAGTCTGCCTGGTTCAAAGAGATTCTTCTGAGAGAGATCCAGGTCACCCCAGTACTGTTTGTAAAACAGCAAAAACTTCAACACTGCCCACTTGTCCAACAGGTGAAGATTGGTTGAATAAATTGTTCTATTCATATTCAAAATTAAAAATCATGCTTTTAGAGAATAATGATGTGGAACAATGTTTACAATTAATGGGAGGAAAAAAATAAGAAAACTACATAATTTATCTTTTTAAAAAAATTTTTTTAAATTTTGTCCTTTTCGAGACTGGCCGCACCGCACTCAGCCAGTGAGCGCACTGGCACAGTTCCCCACCCCCATCCAACAACCAAGGCTCTGGTAACTACCATTATATCCTCTGCTTTATAAGTTTAACTTTATAAAGTTCCGTGCATAAGTGAGAACATGCGGTATTTGTCTTTCTGTGCCTGGTTTATTTCATGTAGTGTAACATCCTCCTGATTCATCTATGTTGTTGCAAAGGACAGAATTAGTACTACATCATGTTTATATACCACATTTTCTTTATCCAGTCATTCATTGATAAGTCTTTTTATTTCTTAGCTGTTGTGAATAATGCTGCAATGAACACAGGAGTACAGATATCTCTTCAACATACTAATTTCAATTTTTTTTAGAAAAATACCCATAAGTAAGATTGCTAGAACATATGATAATTCTACATTTAGTTTTTTGAGGAACCTTCTTACTCTTCTCCATAATGGCTATACTAATTTACATTCCCACCAACAGTGTACAAGGGTTTCCTTTTCTCCATATCCTTGCCAATACTTGCTATAATTTATATTTTTGATAGTAGCCATTCTAATGTGGATGTTTTGACTCTGTCCCAGGAATTTTTCCAAGAGATGTTTATAGTTAGTGACGAAGAAGAATTTTGTCTGGAATATAAAAGCTGTTCGACTTCTGGATTTGGCCGATGCTGATTGAGTACACTTGTTACCTGGACAGTCATTTCATAGACTTAATGCTTAGGAAAGGAAATGTTACCGTCTTAAGATATTCTTGTAGCAGTAGATCAGCATTCAAGACATAGTTCCTCTACTTAAGGATTTTTCATTCTTACCATAATCCTGAAAACTGACCTGTCGAGATATGTAACGCATGTCATAACGGAGCGCCGCCGCACTTCCCAAGCGGCGCACTATCCAGTGCGCCACCGGGCCGGCCCCCCATAATTTATCTTAATTTAAATAAATATATTTGGGCCGGCCCGTGGCTCACTTGGGAGAGTGTGGTGCTGATAACACCAAGGCCACGGGTTCGGATCCTATATAGGGATGGCCGGTTGGCTCACTAGCTGAGCGTGGTGTTGACAACACCAAGCCAAGGGTTGAGATCCCCTTACCGGTTATCTTTTTAAAAAGAAAAAAATAAAATAAAATAAAAATAAATAAATAAATATATTTGTGCAGGAGAAATACTGAGGTAATTACAGAATACCTATATTGGGATTATGGCTCCCTTAAAACAGTTTTCCAAATTTTTTATAACTAACATGTATCATTTTTGTAATCAGAAGAAAAAACTTGAAAACTATGGACAACGAATTGTAGGGGAGCTGGGGAGAAAGGGAAGGTGGAGCTGGTGCTGGGGTCCTGCCCACAGGCCCTTTTACTGGCTCATGCCACAGGGCTGAGCTGCTGCCATGGCCACAGCCTCCTTTTCTTCAGTCCTCCTCTCCCTCCTTGGCCCCTGCTGCTGATGGCATCATGGGATCCACCACCTGTGTTCAGAGCTCTTCTTTCCTGGAGAGAAGGCAAGGCTTCTGATTGCTGCCAAAAGGAATTGAACCCTGGTCCAATAGTTGTCTATTGAAACTTCACTTTCACCTGAGAAAGGCTTTTGTCAGCATCAGACATAAAACTGATCAAGTAAGACCTGTTAAAATTAAACTAAAGGTAATTTTTAAAAAAGCAAGCAGAAACTTGCTAATAACAAGAGATTTGAATCTGCCAAAATAGAAATTTAAACAGATATACAGTTTAAACCTTTGGTTTTTTTAAAGGCCAAAATTGAATCATAGCCTAAAGGCACTTATTTTACATAATTAAACTCCCTGGAATGATGGAAAGAAAATGAAAATGATCCATGTGTACATTAAATTAAGAAGAAATGAGTCTAAAAAAAGTTATCCATGAATCTGAAACCTAGGACTGGAGAGAAATTTATGTATTCACTATTACTAGAAATTTTTAAACATGACTTTGCCGTGTTGCAGTTGACATGGGTGCTTGGATGATCAAAGTCAGTTGTGTAGGACAGATGCCCACTGTACGCAGATTGTGTCAGGTCAAGAGGCTGAGCTAGAAGCGTGGAGAACTTGTGTAAAGTGGCCTCACTCAGTCCCTAAACTTGTGCTGTTCCATGTGACTGTTTAGCCACAGTAGCCTCATGTGGCTGGAGGCTGCCATGAACAGCATACCACCACTTTCTGTTGACAGAGCTGCTCTCGGGTAATTCTTCAGTGTTTTACAGAATAAAGAGGTGCAGCCATTCTATTTCATGGAAATATTCTAAACTATCTTTCAGGACCCTGCAGGGTGTCGTGACCTGAGCCCTTCGAGTCCCAGCCAGTTGGAGCTGGAAAGTGGCTGGAGGGCCCACCCTCTTGCCTGCGCCTGCTCTTGGCTCTGGTTTTCCTTTGCATTTTCCTGCCTTTGAGAAGAGGAGGTGGGCCCAGAAGCTGTATTTCTGTTTGCTTGCCCTTTTCCAAGGAGTAATAGGGGTGGTTTTCTATCTGATGAGGAGGTTTTGGATTGAAGCACTTGAGTGGGGCAGCTCCGTTCATGCTTCCCGTCATTCACAGCACTGACATGCTCCTTTGTTGCCCTCACAGGCAGTGGGAAGAAGTGCAGCAATTCCATTTCTGTGGGGGCGTTTCTAGATGAAGATGATGACGTGAGCTTGGAAGAAATTAAAAATCGGCAAAATACAGCTCGAAATAATAGCCAGCCCACAATCAATGCTTTCAGAGACTCAGGGATCGGCGTCCTTTCCCTGGAGCAGAAGGCAGACTTTATAGAAGCCGCAGACCCAAACAGTCCCCACAGCAACAGAAATGGGTTCTTTAGTCCTCTGAGTCACAGCAAGAGCCCGGATGGAAGGAGACCAAAGGCCCCCAGCGGGGAGGAAGCCTTTCTGTCACCTCTCTCTAATTTGACTGTTGAATTTGATAAGCTGAATTTGCAAAATCTAGGCAGTAGCTTTTCCAAGACATCAAATAAAAATTTTATAAAAACTAAAGATAAGATCCTGACTTCAAGAATGGACACATTAGAAAGTGACTTAACACCTTCTCCTGCAGACAAACTTGGAAATAACCGAATAAGGACAGAAAGTGAAATGTCAGCTGGAATTGCTAAAATGTCTGTAGGTCCTAGCAGTTCTGGGCACAAGTCCTGGTCTGCGCTGGCTCCTGTGTCCTGCCCCATCACGAGGGAACCTGCCAAGAGGCTCTTCCTTTTTGGGTAGGAGTGTGCTGATGTGTGTGTATGTGGCTCTGTTTCTTGTTCCTTTTAAACCTTTTATTTTCTCGGTTTTGTTTTTGTTTTTTTGTCAACTGGCTGATACAGGTATTGAACCCTGGACCTTGGTCTCATCAGCACCACGCTCACCCAACTGAACTAACTGGCCAGCCCCTCACAGTTTGATTTGATGTACACTCTTAGTTCCCATCTCTCTTTGTCATGACTTTATAGCTTCTGAATGTTCCTTTAGGGTCTTCTTCCAGCTGGAATGTGTCTGATCCTAGTGTCTGCTGTTACTTGCTAGGGAAGTAAATCCAGATTGGCTGGATCTGTTTAAGAATTTAATTTGTTTTAGGAAGAAAAACATCTTGGGGCTACTCTTAGTCTCCTAAGTGATAAAAGTCCCCAGCCTTCTGGTATTGATTACCCTCTGAGAGTAGAATTATGCAAAACTTTATCTTAACAGCTGGGGCAGATCATGCTACCATAGAGGGCCCAGGCTGGCATCCTGAAGGCAATCCCCCTGCCCTCTTCTGTACTCTCACCACAAGACAGTGGGTCCCTGTCCACTGCCCTGGCCTTGGGAGATGCCTCCCTCTGCAGACAGACCCCAGGCTCCCTGGCAGCAGGTGCCCTGAGATATTGGTAGTGGTTCAGTAGTTATGTGTGCTTGGTCCCGATGAAATCTCGCACACTGTTCTGTTCGTATGTTGGGTTCTTGAATTAAAAACGCAGTAAGAGGCTGGCCCGGTGGTGCACTGCTACAGTGCGCCGCTTGGGAAGTGCGGCAGCACTCCCGCCGAAGGTTCAGATCCCACATACAGACTGGTTCCCGCTCACTGGCTGAGCGAGGTGCGGGGGCAACACCGAGGGTTGCGATCCCGTTGCCGGTCCCGGTCCGGTACGGGCGCGACACTTAGGGTTGCGATCCGTTGCCGGTCACGAAAAAAGACAAAAAGGAAAAAAAAAAAAAAAAAAAACGCAGTGAGATTTTGGAAGTCTTTCTTCAATCAAAGGTGTTTCTGCTTTTTCTCATTTTTTTATGCACTATAGAGAGGAGCCATCAAAACTAGATCGGGATGTTTTGGCAGCTATCGAATGTGCAGATATCGATCCTCATCAGTACCCAGCTGTCCACAGATGGAGGAGTGCCGTCCTGTGCTACTCACCCTCAGACAGACAGAGGTACCGGTGGGACCCCTGGGAACCATCTAGTCTCTGAAAGTGTAGTTGCTGGAAGCTAGCTCCCGGAATGGTTTGATTGTAGTTCATATGAACATGTGAGTGATTATTCTCTAACACTGGCAGTCCCATTAGCCAAGCTAGTGGTATAGCTCCCCCAATGTGGCCCAGGGTTTCGGTGTGATCCTGGTTGTCTATACACAAGAGAGGTCTCCAGTTGGGCAGAGAGGCAGAATGGGGCTGGTGATGACAAGTTCAGGGTTATGAGGATGGAAGTAGCCAGGGTTTATTTGAGGTTCTTGTGGGAAGTCCACGCAAGCTGTGACTCTTTCAGTGCCTGAGGTTCTGAAACGCCTTTTCTCAGAACCCTAATGGTACCCAAGTCCTCGGCTTCTCTTCTCCCTGGCTCTTCAGTTGCTGTCCGTCTCCAGATACGCCCATTTGGGGTAACAGACCTTTCTTCATTTTAGTTGGCCAAGCCCTGCGCTGAAAGGAAAGTTCAAGTCTCAGCTGCGGGATCTCAGTTGCCCTCCCAGCTGCAATCAGGGGAGAAGTGATCCTGCAAGGGGCAGCCCTGGGAAGCCTGGCCACGCCTCCTACTCCCCTGGCCTGGGCAGCCCTGGGCGCTACAGCCCCGCACATGGGAGCCACTTCCGCCGGATGGCGCACCTGACTGAGCTCGCTGACCTTTAGAGGCATCACTCACGGTTGGGGCTCTCATTTCATTCTTCATTTTTAAAGAAAGAAGAGTAATATGTTTATTGCTAAAATTTCACAAAAGAATATATTCTGTTTAACTTATTAATCCTCACTTTGAGGGTATAAGAATTTTAGAAAATGTAAATGTTCTATATAAAAATTTAGATAGTTTGGAAGAAGTTAATGAAAGTCAGATACAAATTTTCTGGAAAATGTCAATGTAGTAATGATACAGACCTTTTAGGCAGCAATTCGTAGGTTTGAAATGTAACAGAGAAAAGGGTACTAAGGCAGTTTACTAACAGGTAGTCGTGTGGTTACCAGAAAACCTGGGCAGGTGCTCCAGATGTGGAAGGGGAGTTGGCTAAATTGTGGGAATCGACATTCCTGCTGTACCACACTTACTTCAGCCCATTTTTAAAAACAGATGAATTGTATGTCGTCGTGCCTTTTACTGGGGAGCCTCATAGACTTCCTGGCACAGGATGATGGCAATAGCCCTTTTGGTTTGCCAGCTTATCTGAGTCGTTCAGATGAAGTGAGAAGCTAGATGGCAAAGAGCAAGTGAACCTTGAATGTGTCTCAGACTTGCAGCAGTATTTATAGTTTGAGTTGTTAAAAACATTTGAATTACTGATCAGAAGATAAAAGTAGCAGCCATTGGGAGTCATGCAAACAGTCACACAGAAGTCACCAGCAATAATTAAAAGGTATTTTTTATTTCTCACCAGCACTTGAGCTTTCACGGTCAATGCTTTATTTAGTTGCAGTGTAGTGATAATCTGTAAGTTATTCCCTAGTTTTGAAATTTATTCTAAGGACTTGCTGAGCATAAATGATTATGTGGCAGATTATATATGTGTATCCCTTATTTCAGAATTTATAAAAGAGCAGTATGTTATAGTACAGAAACTATAGGGTTACTTTAGTCCCACTTCACTTACTTGTAATGTTGTTTATTTTAGCCTTTACGTCTGGAGGGTCTGTACATGCGGAAGGGCAGTATAGCACCGTGTGCCAAGGTGCCTGAGACAAAATAACCTTGTTGAAGGCTGATTTCTTCCTGGGAGTTATAAATGACTGCTCACACACAAGCGGTATTCTGTGAACATTTCCAGTGTTTAATCCAAAATAAAAAACTGTACCAATGCTTTTGCTAACTTCAGTGCCTTTTGTAAATCATTTTTAATTTTCTTGAACTTGCTTTTTGAGAGTATATGGTGATACTAAGTAGTTGTAAGATCCTTTTTCATTCATAAAAATTCTGAATTGAAACTTGTGTAAAAAGCCTTTTTTCACATGTTAAGAGTTCAGGAATACTGAAATCAAAATTTAGATTTTAAAATTCAAGTTTATTACAAAGCGTGTTTTTGTTTGTTGTATAGCAGACGAGATATAGATACAAGACAGAAAAGATACATTGTGACAGTTTAAAAAGTCATCTTTGTTCTTAAAAGAAATCAGAATACAGATATTCACAGTGATGGTATGTTTTCTCTAAAATCTTACCGTATTGTCCTGTATATTGTTGTAAATATTAAAAGTGGTTTTGCCCTAATATTGCAGACTGCTCTTCCTATTTTCTGAAGTTTTAGGCCTTTGACTATTTCTCCATTTGTACAAGGTGATACCAGTCCCAATGAATGTGTTACATATGTCCCAGGTGATTTTTATGTCTTTTAAAAAACTACTAATTAAAGAAATTGTTTTTAAACCATGTGGTAATAATTCTAAACTTTTGGAAAGACCTTTCTCACCTGTGCCTGGGCAAAATGCCCTTTTTAAAAATCTTAAGGTGATGTGGCCGGCCCGGTGGCGCACTGCTATAGTGCGCCGCTTGGGAAGTGCGGTGGCGCTCCCGCCGAGGGTTCGGATCCCACATACAGACCGGCCGCTCACTGGCTGAGCGAGGGGCGGGAGCAACACCGAGGGTTGCGATCCCGTGGCCGGTCCCGGCCCGGTACGGGCGCGACACTGAGGGTTGCGATCCGTTGCCAGTCACGAAAAAAGACAAAAAGGAAAAAAAAAAAATCTTAAGGTGAATTTTGATGAAACAGTCCATTAATTGGAGTGATTTATTTGCTGGTTTTTTAGCCCCTTTCTTTGCTAACACAGTTGTGAAAAACTTTCTGGCATCAGTTAAAGTAGCACAAATTTTGAAGCTGCACTTTGCAGTGAGAAACTTTTTTGTGACATTAGCAATTGGTATGTAATATTTTCGGTTTGAATATGCAGTGGGATGGGTGGGTGGGCTGTGTGAGAGATAATGCCCAAAGTCCCCACTGTTCATTTCTGGGAGAAAAGCAAGCCGGGGTGTTGCTAAAATAAGTGCCCAAGGGCTGGCAGGTTAGTTCAGTTGGTTAGAGCATGGTGCTGATAACACCAAGGTCCTGGGTTTGATCCCTGTACCAGCCAGCCACCAAAAAAAATTTTAGTTGAAAAAAAAAAAAAAGCATCTGCTGCATTGCAGCAAGGACCATAGCCAAATTCTCTTGAGTGACGTTTCCAGAAATTTTCACAGCTTCCCAAGGAAATGACTGATTATGGTTTAACTTTTGTTATGGCCTAAGTCAGCATCATCTCCCCGTAAGTATTCTCTAGCTTACAAATTGCACTTAGGTTTCTTTCTCCACTGTCTCAAAGAGAACATTTTGGGCTAAACAGCAACACCAGTCACTTGGAACCAGCTGCCATCTAGTGCACATTGTTCCCACTGGAGCCATTCAGGTTCCTGGTGTGCCATTTTCGTTCTGGCCAGACTCGAGGTATTGCTGTGTTTGAGAACTCTTCTATTATCTGTCCCAAACCAGGGGACAGTTGGACAGTTTTCATCATGACATCACTGGGCCCATGTAAGTCACATTGTCCAAAAGCCCTTGGCCACACCCCCCACCCCTAGCATGGGCTCACTCTTGGTTTCTGACATCCAGCTGGGCACTCACTCCCGCCCAGGTGTTCACAACAGTCATGTGCAGAAGGTCCTTGGGGGCTGCCCTGGTGTCTGGTGGGCCCTGCACTCCCTCTTCTCCTGTCTGCCCTTCCCATGCCTTCTCCCCAGGCCATGCCTGTCTCGGGTGTCTCAGATATTAAAACCAACCCCCCTCCCCAAGTCAGAAGCCATTCCCAGTGCCAATTTTATGTCTTCCCAAGTACAGGAGGCCCTTGTTATCCAACTGGAAAAGGCCATCGTTCTGTGCTCTTAGAATGAATCAAACATTGAGTTTTGGGCATAACTTTTCAGATAAAAACTGAAAGTCCAATTTCATATCCTTGACTTCAAATGTAACTTCAGCACAATCTTGAGTTTTCATTTTGGGTGGTTTTTTTTTTTTTTTTGCTTTTTTTCAGAAGCATTTAAAAGATTGCTGGATCACTGGTTTCCTGGGATCCCTTGAATTATGTCCAGATCTCTTGACAGTCACTATTTCCAAAATGGTTTTATCCAATTTGTGAGTATTTCCACATTAGGACCAGTTTTGCTTCCCAGCAAACCTATACCTGCCAGTTTCGCTTTATGAACACAGAGTGTATGGCCTGGCTCATTGCCGTCCCACAGACGCCATCATGCCACACCCTTGGACGAGGCGCCAAAACAGCACCTCTGTCCTCACACCCACCAGGAGAGCCCATGAAGAGCCAGAGCCCCAGCTCAAAGCCCAGATGCCTTGCCACAACACTGCCCACTCCTAGAGGTAAGGGGGCGGCGATGTGTGGTCATGGAATGGTGTGGCTGATTCCAAGCCTCACCCTCACCTAAGGTCAAACGTGATATGCCTGTTATTTTTGTTTTTGAAGTTGTCACAGTCCCTGCCATACTTGTCAAAACTATTTCTAGAAGTGGTGCATGGCTGCTGCAGCTGTTGTCTCTAGATAACGATTTGTCATCCTTGCTATCCTGATTGAGGATGCAGACAAATCTCCAGGCTGCTGGCAGGAAGTCCTCCAGAAGGATGGCCCAGGCAGTGCCTGCAAAGCTGTCAGTCCTGGGAACATGAGAGACTGGAAAAGGCTTTCTGGTGACACCTTTGCTGATTGCTACAATGCACAGGTTTCCTGTTTTCTTTAAAACAGTCACAATACTTCTAAAAAAACCAATAAAATTTTATTATATAGTTATTTCCAAAGTGGACAGAGAAATGCATCAAATTTCCCAATTAATTGTATTGACTGTAAAAAATATTTATAACCAATCCATAGGAATTATATTGCTTTTCCTAATTTAACAGAATATTTGGGATAGATCAGGTATAAATATTTTAATCCATAAGCATAAAAGATTAACCAGAGGCAAACTAAGATTGAGCTGTCAGTCTCGGATACTGTTTTGAAATGGGATAACCCCCTACTGGGCTGCTATCTGCCCTGCACCTCTGCCATAAGACCAGAATAAAGGTCGAAGGTCACAGGTCACATCACTCCCACAGACTCATTTCTTCCCTCATGTGCCCAACTTCACCTGTAGCTGGTGAGTCCTTGTGCCCTGAGAAGCCTAATAAAGTGGGTGGATTTAGGTTCAGCAGCGTCAGGGATCTGTAACTCTGGGGTGAGAAACTGGTTAGCAAAGCAAAAACCCAGACTGACAAATATTTAAGTGACCAAAGGGTTTTAAGAAATGAAAAGAATGTCTGAAGTGAAATGAGCTGTGAACAGCCCTCAGGTGCCCTTTTGCCTGACAGGCTTCGCTGAGGAGGGCACAGCTGGTTGTGGCCAGGACCCTTGGTGCAGATCTGCCATGGTCACCCAAAGTGATGGCATCTGTCAGGCTCACTCAGTCCCCCAAACAGTCCTGACTTCTGAGAGAAGGTTTTCACCTTTGGCCTCACAGCATCCTGGCAGATCGCAGAAGGTAGAAGACCTTACAAAGAAATTAGGCTGTCTGATCCAAATGTTTCCCTTTCAGCCTGGGCCAGAAATAAGTACTCGAATGCAGCATTTCAGATATTTCTACTTTTCTGCCGGCCTCTTCCTCAAGAGACAAAACGTAACAGCCACGCAGCCTGGACAGGGCAGACATGGAAACAAAGGCCAGAGCCAGGACTGGAGCTGAGGGGGCGGGTAGAGGGAGGCCCTCAGGACCGGGTGATCTTGTCAGGGGGCATGAAACCTGTGTCCCCGAGGGTCCTGAGTGCTACACGGCCGTTGGGTCGGATCACCAGGTGGGTGATGCTGCCATTGTTGAGGGACAGACGGAGCCACCCTTCAGGAGGAAATTGCAGTGCTCTGGGAGGAAAGGAAGAGAAAGAACACACTAGGAGCAGGCCTGCTGTAAGGAACAGACAGCCACACTGGTGCAGGGAAAGGGCCAGAGGCTGGGGTCTCGGCAGAGCTGACAGCCCTCCAGTGAGGTCTCCAAGCAGACCCTAGGGGCCAGGACCCACATTGGATAAGTGATTCCTATCTTCAAGCAAGGGGCTTCTCAGCAGAAAGAGCTGGCTGGATTGATGTTGATCAAGCCATCAAGGGGCCTGTCCCTCTTAGGACAAGGGATCAACCTCAACTCAAGATGTGCATGTGAGTCAGAAATGCACTGGCTTCTGGGCTGAGCCCGTGGCACACTCGGGAGAGTGCGGCACTGGGAGCGCAGCAGCGCTTCCGCCGCGGGTTCGGATCCTATATAGGGATGGCCAGTGCGCTCACTGGCTGAGTGTGGTGCAGCAGTCTCAAAAAGGACAAAAAAAAGGGCCGGCCCGGTGGCGCACTGGATAGTGCGCCGCTTGGGAAGCGCGGCGGCGCTCCCGTCCGAGGGTTTGGATCCCACATACAGACCGGTTCCCGCTCGCTGGCTGAGCGAGGCGCGGGAGCGACACCAAGGGTTGCGGTCCCGTTGCCGGTCCCAGTCCAGCGCGGGGGCGACACTGAGGGTTGCGATCTGGTGCCGGACACGGAAAAAGACAAAAAAAAAAAAGAAATGCACTGGCTTCTTACAAGTGCACACAATTTAGTTTGCTTTTCCAGTGCAACAAAAGGGTGGCCAAATAGAACAGATCAATCTCTGAGAAAACTTGCTGTGTTTCTCCCAGGAATGGATAAAGGTGTGATCCACACCACTGTGGTACCTGCATGCTCTTAAAAACTCTTTTTAGGCACGATTAGTGTTTCCTGAAAGGCTCAGTGTTGCTCTCATGCCCCTCTGCGTCAGCGAACACCCCTGTGCTGCACTGAGCTGGCCAACATCTTCCCTGCCGTGAGTCTTGTCAACTTTAACTACCTTCACACTGCTTTTTATGTCTTCTCCGTATTATCCCTTGCAATTTACAGGGTGCTCGCACTCTCCTGCACTCAGCACCACAGAGGATCACCACGCACCAGCATGGTGACACTCTGGCTCTATTTATCACAGGTGAGCTCTCCTCCCACACCCCCCATGACTTCTCGCACATTTCCAGCACAGGCATCACTTCCTACTGACTATGTCAGGGGACGTGTAACAATGTCATGTTAACACAAACACAGAAACCACCTGAGTGGTGCATTCACAGGTGCAGAGAAGGGTGGACGGAAAGATGCACAGCAGCCCTGAGGCCATGCCACCCTGTCAGTGTTTTTTCTTGGGGGAGGGTTCACCTGACGCCCACCCCCTCCTTCCCACCAGCAGCGATCTGGTCTGGTGCCGCAAGCTGAGCATCCCAGCTCCCTGACGTCCTTGCATTTCTGGAGGGGCTGCCACACTCCTGACCACGGCGCTCCGTCCGCCATCCCTAGGTTTCCTGCTTGGGACCTGTGTGCAATGCTCAAGGGAAAATGGCTGCCACAGCCCTGGTGACAGGCCCACAGGACACAGAGCAGAGATCCAGGCCTGGCCCCTGACAGCATCACCAACCAGCGCCATCCTGTCTGGCCACTGCCAGGCCTGTGCTCACAGCCCCCGACAAATGATGGATCTGGGGGAGGCGGGGTTCCACTTTAGTTCATATTTTGCTCTTAGTGAGATCTGGTCAATCCTTTTACCTGTTTCAAATACACAAGCACATAGCTGGCCTTGCTACCCATGAGGCCCTCTCTGACATGTGGCTGTGACCCTGGTGCTCCCTGGAGAAGTGGCTGATTCAAGGGAACATATCCTCTGAACCTGGAACATTCCGTGATGCCCCAGAGGGGGGAAATGGGGTTGGGTCCAAAGAACATGGGAAACCCTGAAGGAGCAGCCTGAGCACAAAGTGACCTAGTCCTGCAGATAGAACGAGCAGTGGTAGACCCTGACCCACTGAGCAAGTGTCATTCACATGGATGGTCAAGGACAGCAGCCACAGAAGTTCTGTGAATAACAAGGACAGATATGGGAAACACCAGAGTGAGGACTGTCGCCAGCAGGGTCTAAAAGCAGTGCAAGTTTGAAGGGAAATGGGCCATTCGCATGTCGCCAAGATAATTATCAGTTACAAAGGGGAAACAACTGTGCCGCAGTGAGAAGCCCAGCAAACACCACCTTAGCTGAGTCACCAGCTGGCACCACCTGGGGGAAGACTCGCAGCATCAGGCCCCTGACTTGTCTGTGCCATTCTTGCCCAAAATGCACAATTGTGAGAAACTCCAGAGTGAGAGGCATTCCACCAGATAACTGACTAGGGCTCATCAAAAATGTCCGGATGTGCGAGACAAGACAGGAACCTCGGGCTGGAGGAGCTAAGTGCAGGGACAGGGTACCTGGGCGAGGTCAGCTGGCGGGTCGTGCACATGGTCAGTTTCAGGGGAAGCTGGCTAAGGAGTACACGTGAATTCTGTCCTGTTCCTGCTACTTTCCTCTAAGTCTAAAATCCCTTTAGGAGCAGGAACACAGCCTGCCAGTGCCCTACCTGCATACAATGTAGCGGATGACATTGGCATGACAGATGAAGATCTCGTAACTGTCTTCCTCCTGCTTGGCATCTGCCCGGTGGATGTAGTTCCGGAAGGCAGCCTCGATCCGGGCTCCATCTTCATAATACTGCTGGGGGCAGAGGGAGGACCCATAAATGTGGAAGCAGGAGGGACACCGACATCAGAGGGACAACGCGCTGGGGAGGTGTTTTTACCACGGCTTCCGGCTTCCAGTGTGATACAGGGGGGTCAGGCTCAATGGGGGCGCCTTCCCGCAGCAGGTCTGTGCTGACCCTGCAGACGCCTGGGGAGAAGCACAGCGAAGCCGCTGTCACGGCCCGCCCGCTCCCCGCTCCTCGCCGTGGCTGCGGCTCCGGCCGGGGCGCCCGCGCTCACCTGGCAGGTGCTTGCTGATGATGTCGGTGGTTTCTATTGCGCGGGTCATGGAGGAATGGACAATTTTATTAAACTTCAGCCCCAAGCTTGCGAGGCGGAGCCCAGTTAGCTCAGCCTGTTCACGACCTGGAAGGTGAAGGGTGCCTTAGAATTACATGTACCCAGATCCCTCCTTTATTTACCGCACAAACAACAAAGCCCTCATTGAAAACAAAGCACCTTCCCAGTGTCCCCACCCCCAGGGGCTTGGGCCTAATGGGGACCAGGCATTCAAGAGTAAAAGCAACAACATAGGCCAGTTGTCTTCAACCCCTCCTACAGAATAAACACATCTAATTCCGTTACTAATAATGACCAAGCTCGAGGACTGCTGGGGTTTGGGTGGGGCCCTGTTTACGATTTCTACGTCCCTCACACCATTCTTACTCAACTGTGCCCAAAAACCAAGTCTCAGCTCCCCAGTTACCCAGTAGCTATGTGTTAGTAGAGATGTCAATACATAAAAACCTGAAGATCTCTGTTACTGAGGAGAGGCTGGATGCAAGTACAAACACATATGCTTTTTCTCAAATGTACTTTAGCATCTCGCCCTCTAGCCCTCTTCAGTTCCCACTGGAAGAGCTTATAACCACTCTTATCTGTACATAAGGAGCCAGAGGCAGCTCTTCAGGGAAGGGGCACAGTCTGCTGGAGAATAGGCCTGTAAACCCCTTCTTATCATTTGAATTTTTGAATATGTGCAAGAATGGGTAACATCCCATTCAAGCAAAGAAATTTTTAAAAATTTAAAATCTACCTCTGACCACCCTGCATTTCCTTTCCTAGGAATTTCTCCTACAGATACACCTGCACACAAGCACAAAGATAAACAATATTCCCAGCAGCACCTTTTACAACAAGAAATTGCAACAACCAGTGGGTCTGCCCGTGGGGATGGCTGGGATTTTCTCTGGCTCAATCTCATCTGTTCAACAGAACTTTATGATCTGTAAGTGCTCAAGAAAAAGATCAGCAGTAAATTAAGCCAAGCAAAAAACAGAGAGCACAAGGTGTGCTACTTTTAGAAGCATCGAGGGAGAGCACAAAGCCTCTGCCAGAATAGGCATTGAGTTTGATGTCATGCAAGCAAGCCCTCATGCAGTATTTTTTTAAAAAAGTTATGGACATTTTTTAAAGCCTGTCTCCTGTCCAAGTTCAGCTGATAATTACTGATAATGACAATGTTCAAGTCTGGGCTGATGGTCCCTGACACAGGTGTGAGGAGGTCCAGGCCCCAAGCACTGTCAGAAAGCCAACCAAGGGGGTTAGCGGGGGATTTGAGCCCCAGCCACATACCCAGTGGGGTCAGAGTGCGGTCCTTTTCCAGGGAGGCATCCATGTGGTACTGGGAATGCCTTATGAGGAAGATGTGCCTAGTGGCCTTGGCTTTGCAGTGGTCCAGCTTGGACGCCAGTTCTTCTTCTCCAGATTCCACATTCCTCTTCCGCAGGTTGATGAGAGACAGTGGTTCTCGCCTAATGTTGAAATACAATACAATATGTCCTTGTGACCTCTGTTCCCAAGTCATTGGGAACAGTATTTCTGACAAGATGGTATTTCCAAATTGTCAGACTAATTGGGAAGAGCACAGGGGAAAAGTAAAGTCCCTCAGCACCAGCGCTGGAGAGGCCAGCCTCTCAAAACACACTCCACTCTCCATCTCACAGAGCTGAGTGCCAGGCCTGCTCTGGGTGATGCCATGAGCAAAGCAGACAAGCAAAGCCCTTGTGCAACCTGTGTTCTGGTAAGGAGAGGCAGATGATCAAAGCAGGAAGAAAAACAGGCAACACCAGAATGTGACCAATGATACAGAGCAAAGGAAACCAGTGACTGTGGCTGTGGGAGGACAGGTGGGAAGTGTTGACAGGGTAGCTAGAACAGCCTTGCTGAAGGTAACATTTCATCAGTGTCTAGAACTGCATTGTCTAGTAGTAACCACCAGAAAAAACTACTGGCTGTTTGAATTAAAAATAATTAAAATCAAATAAAATAAGAACTCCATTTCTTCAGCCACCCTGAAGACACTTTAAATGTTCAGTAGCCACACGGGGTAGTGGCTATCACATTGGACAGCGAGGAAGAAAACACTCCCCTTATTGCAGAGTCCTACTGGGTGGAGCTGTTGGCATGTGAAGGAGCCTATCAAGTGAGGGCAGGCTGGGGTCAGTGGCTGGTGGCTCGGGAACTGAAGCTTAATTTAAATGTGGCAGAGCTGGGAATAGCACAAGATGAACCTGCCAGAATTTACTCAGCTGAGATAGCGGTGGAAGAGGCAGTTTTGGAGGGGCGTAGTGGTGACTCAAGGGTTCTTGTCTGGCCACGCTAACCTGGGGTGCCTGTTATACAACCAGGCCAAGATTTGCACTGGCAGGTATAGGGGAGTCTGGGGCTGAGCCAGAGGAAACACTTAGGAGGCACAGGCACAGAGACAGGAAGCCAGGGACTGCATGAAATCCCCCAGGAAGAGGCTGGAGATTCCACCACAAGATCCTGGACTCCAGCACAGACAGGTGCAGGTGGGACGCAGGAGGAAAAGTGCTCCATTTCCAGCGCCTCCCTGCAGTTGTTTGCACCCTGTCCTTCCCCTCCCCACCCCACATGGCTCAATTTATTCTTCCCCTGGTCCCTAATGGGACCAATCCAGACATGGCGAGCAACCACAGAACATCAGCTTAAATCAGAAAAAGCTGGACTCAAATTTGGTTCTACCTCAAGCAAGTTCTTTAATCTCCAAGTGAACCTGTTTCTTTTAAAAGCCTAAAAAATTCAAAATATCGTACTAATTTTTTTTTTAAAAAGAGAATATGACTACACAGTCTAATCATGAGACAAACACCAGACAAATCCCAACTGAGGGACCTTCCACAAAATACTTGACTAGCACTCCTCAAAACTGTCAAGGTCATCAAAACAAGCAAAGTCTGAAAAACTGTCAGAGCCAAAAGGAGCCTAGAGAGACATGAGGACTAACTGTCATGTGGGATCCTGGAACAGACTAAGGACATTAGGTAAGAACTGAGGAAATCTCAATAAAGGCATGTACTTTAATTAATAATCATTGTGACAAATATACCATACCTGGTGTTAATAATAGAGGAAATTAGGTGTGGGATATAAAGGGACTCTATTATCTTTGAAATTTTTTTATAAATATAAAACTATTCTAAAATAAGTTGGGGTTTTTTGTTTTTTAAAGATTAAAAGAAGAAAATATCTATGAAGATCCTGATAACAACTAGAGCAACAAATACTGCTTCTGTGCCCCTTTTCTCAAAGTATCAAGGAGTTGGGACTGGGTAAACCATCCCCTAGTGACCACTCCCTGACTCTAGAGCAGTCCTGCCCAACAGAAATAGAATGCCAGCAACATAAGTAATTTTAAAGTTTCCAGTGCAACATTAAGAAAGTAAAGAGAAACAAGTAACATTTCAATAGCTCATTTTATTTAATCCAATATACCACAAATACTATCATTTGAACCCGTAATATTCAAAGACCTGCACTGCTTTGGTTTTTTAGTTTAAATTAAGTAGGGGTCGGCCGGTTAGCTCAGCTGCTTAGAGCGGGCTGCTGACAACACAAAGGTATAGGGTTCCATTCTGTTATCAGTCGGCCGCCAGAGCACACGGTAAATGAAGCTACAGACTCTCTTCCGTAATCACGCGAGCTCTACTGCAAACGCCAATACCCACGCGTGGCCCCTGGCCATGGTACGGGACCGGGACCACCAGAGGAGGCTCCCGCTGCTACTCTATGTCCTTGCGCATCGACCCCTCCAGAGAGGCCCGACCCTCTCTCGGCGCCGGGAGATGAGAGCACGTGCCGCTGCCCCACTGACCCGCAGCCCCGGAGCCCGCCCGCCCCA